>NC_088220.1:58094482-58101982 GCF_036934945.1 Oncorhynchus masou masou
CTGCTTCCCCTCTCCTTCTGATCCCCCTCTCCTTCTGCTTCCCCTCTCCTTCTGATCCCCCTCTCCTTCTGCTTCCCCTCTCCTTCTGATCCCCCTCTCCTTCTGATCCCCCTCTCCTATTCATTCCCTCCCCTCTTCCCCCTGCCACTATTACTGTTCATTAACCAAATCACAGAGATGGTCCCCTGTGTTGTGTTTGTGTGTTTGTGTGTGTATGTGTGTGTGTGTGTTTGACACTTCCCTGTATTAGAGGAGACAGAGAAGGCAGAGGGAAGAGGCCTGGAGGACTGAAACTCCAGAGTGGAGAAATAAGGGAGATTTTCCCAAAGCAGAGAAAGGGGAGAAGAAAGAATGAGTCAATCTCTTATCGGGTAAAATAACGAAAGAAAGAAGGCCCTTCCCTTCAATCTTGTGAATTTCCAATCTACAGTGACACGCTCTGTTAAGAAGCAGTGCGGCTTGGTTGGGTTGTGTTTCGGAGGACGCATGACCCTTGACCTTCGTCTCTCCCGAGCGATAGACAATGTAGCGATGAGACAAGACAGTAACTACTAACAACTGGATACCATGAAATTAGGGGGTAAAAAAAGAAACAGTTATTCTCGTGTCAAAATTGACTATAAAGGATAAATAAGATAAACTTTGGTCATAAAGTCAGTGTCATCTAAGACGGCGTTTGGAACATTCGTGTGTCACAATGGGTAAAAGAAAGTTGGGTTTTGATTTGATGATGTCATTTTGCCCGCTAACATGGGGTGAAGAGCTGTGGGGATCGCTCTCTATCCAATAGCATAGACAGTGAGATAGACCTGCCCAGCATCTCTGACTTTGTTTACATAAGAGAACAAATTACTTTTTTTTAAACTGGAGAAATACTGCACCAAACATCTTAGTTAGATGTAAAACATCCTTGCCAAAGATTTCGAAATTAATTACAGATTTCTTGAGTTCTCTTAGATTTATTCTGGGGATTTTGAGGAAGTGAACTAGGCTTTCGCGTCCACGGTGTCTCATTGGGGTCAAACATCATTAACCAAACAACGAATCGGTCATGGAACACACCTCCATGACTGAGATCTTGTTTTTCTAATGAGCAACAGAAAAAGACACCTGCCAATCACCGTGTTCAGTGACTCTTTAATAGACATTGTGTAAGTTAGGTTTATATGCGTGTGACCTTGTGTATGTGTGTTTGTGTGTACAGTATGCGTGTGACCTTGTGTATGTGTGTTTGTGTGTACAGTATGCGTGTGACCATGTGTATGTGTGTTTGTGTGTACAGTATGCGTGTGACCTTGTGTATGTGTGTTTGTGTGTACAGTATGCGTGTGACCTTGTGTATGTGTGTTTGTGTGTACAGTATGCGTGTGACCTTGTGTATGTGTGTTTGTGTGTACAGTATGCGTGTGACCTTGTGTATGTGTGTTTGTGTGTACAGTATGCGTGTGACCTTGTGTATGTGTGTTTGTGTGTACAGTATGCGTGTGACCTTGTGTATGTGTGTTTGTGTGTACAGTATGCGTGTGACCTTGTGTATGTGTGTTTGTGTGTACAGTATGCATGTGTCTTAAAGTGAATTGGAGGGGGATTTTCTGCTCTTTTAGTGTGTTTAGTGTGATTCTTCCTCTCCAAGGCTCAGAGGGGAACGTGATCATCTCTGTGTGTGTGTGTGTGTGTGTGTGTGTGTGTGTGTGTGTGTGTGTGTGTGTGTGTGTGTGTGTGTGAATATGTGTGTGTGTGTGAGTGTATGTGAGTGTGTGTGTGTGTGTGTGTGAATGTGTGTGTGTGTGTGAATATGTGTGTGTGTGTGTGTATGTGTGTGTGTGTGTGTGTACTCTAGCAGATAGGGAGATAAACTATACCACTGAAAGCCTTAGAGGAAGCATGGGGGGGAATCTATCTCCAGCTCTCACACAAACATATTTGATCTTCATCCATCCTTTCTATCTCTTCTTTTTGATGTATGAACAAGGGATGAAGCAGAAGAGAGGTCATCCTCTCATTTGCTATGTGTGTCGTCTCTTCACCCTCCAAAGGAGAAAAGGAGCAATGAGAGATGAAGGGGTGGAGAGAGAAGAGAAACGATTTCTGATCACACTATGGACAGCCTACTAGCATGTTAATGTTTGTGTGTGAGTGTTTATATAGTGGGGAAAAAGTATTTAGTCAGCCACCAATTGTGCAAGTTCTCCCACTTAAAAAGATGAGAGAGGCCTGTAATTTTCATCATAGGTACACTTCAACTATGACAGACAAAATGAGGGAAAAAAATCCAGAAAATCACATTGAAGGATTTTTAATGAATTTATTTGCAAATTATGGTGGAAAATAAGTATTTGGTCAATAACAAAAGTTTCTCAATACTTTGTTATATACCCTTTGTTGGCAATGACAGAGGTCAAACGTTTTCTGTAAGTCTTCATAAGGTTTTCACACACTGTTTCTGGTATTTTGGCCCATTCCTCCATGCAGATCTCCTCTAGAGCAGTGATGTTTTGGGGCTGTTGCTGGGCAACACGGACTTTCAACTCCCTCCAAAGATTTTCTATGGGGTTGAGATCTGGAGACTGGCTAGGCTACTCCAGGACCTTGAAATGCTTCTTATGAAGCCACTCCTTCGTTACCCGGGCGGTGTGTTTGGGATCATTGTCATGCTGAAAGACCCAGCCACGTTTCATCTTCAATGCCCTTGCTGATGGAAGGAGGTTTTCATTCAAAATCTCACGATACATGGCCCCATTCATTCTTTCCTTTACACGGATCAGTAGTCCTGGTCCCTTTGCAGAAAAACAGCCCTAAAGCATGATGTTTCCACCCCCATGCTTCACAGTAGGTATGGTGTTCTTTCGATGCAACTCAGCATTCTTTGTCCTCCAAACACAACGAGTTGAGTTTTTACCAAAAAGTTATATTTTGGTTTCATCTGACCATATGACATTATCCCAATCTTCTACTGGATCATCCAAATGCTCTCTCACAAACTTCAGACAGGCCTGGACATGTACTGGCTTAAGCAGGGGGACACGTCTGGCACTGCAGGATTTGAGTCCCTGGCGGCGTAGTGTGTTACTGATGGTAGGCTTTGTTACTTTGGTCCCAGCTCTCTGCAGGTCATTCACTAGGTCCCCCAGTGTGGTTCTGGGATTTTTGCTCACCGTTCTTGTGATCATTTTGACCCCACGGGGTGAGATCTTGCGTTGAGCCGCAGATCGAGGGAGACTATCAGTGGTCTTGTTTGTCTTCCATTTCCTAATAATTGCTCCCACAGTTGATTTCTTCAAACCAAGCTGCTTACCTATTGCAGATTCAGTCTTCCCAGCCTGGTGCAGGTCTACAATTTTGTTTCTGGTGTCCTTTGACAGCTCTTTGGTCTTGGCCATAATGGAGTTTGGAGTGTGACTGTTTGAGGTTGTGGACAGGTGTCTTTTATACTGATAACAAGTTCAAACAGGTGCCTTTAATACAGGTAACGAGTGGAGGACAGAGGAGCCTCTTAAAGAAAACATTACAGGTCTGTGAGAGCCAGAAATCTTGCTTGTTTGTATGTGACCAAATACTTATTTTCCACCATAATTTGCAAATAAATCCATTAAAAATCCTACAATGTGATTTTCTGGAATTTTTTTCTCATTTTGTCTGTCATAGTTGAAGTGTACCTATGATGAAAATTACAGGCCTCTCATCTTTAAGTGAGATAACTTGCACAATTGGTGGCTGACTAAATACTTTTTTGCCCCACTGCACGTGTGTGTGTGCGTGTGTGTGCATGCGTGAGTGTGTACACGTGTGAGTGTGTATATATTTGTAATTGTGTGTTGAGGAATGACTTCTTAGCCAAGAGGAATCCCATTGCTTTGAAGTTGTGTGTGTATAATGGGCAGTGTGAGCTTTGAAGCCACTGTGAGATGAGGATATGTAGGTTGAAGTGGATAACATGGAAACGCACTTACTGTGTTTAGGAATTCTATTTGTGTGTATATTTTCACATGTGTATTTTCTCTATGATGTACACTATGTGTTTAAAGTTGAACTGACAGCGTTTTAGCAACATGAAATGACTCTTTTTTTTTGTAAAAGTTTCTGACAAGCGAGCACTTAGATATGGTATTTTTCACATTTTCATACTTTCATAGAATGTTTGGGAAATACGTCCAGTGAGGCATTTGTGAACATTCCGTGTGTTTGGACAATTAATAGAGACTGCAGTGAATAAAACCTAATAAAATGTGTCGGTCTTGTCCAGGACAGGACTCGACACAGACAGGTGCACCATAGCCAATCAGAGCTACAGTAGGCCTATATGCAAATAACTGAGAGATGCATGCTAACTGTGGATAACAGTTGTTCAAGTTCAGGATACTGTAGCAAGCTGGCAAAGCGATCACATTTCTTGCTAGCTAACCAAATGACACCGGCTCTCCAAAAGTACTTCGAAACATCACTATTGTATTGACTGTCACACCCTGATCTGTTTCACCTGTCCTTGTGATTGTCTCCACCCTCTCCAGGTGTTGCTTATTTTCCCCAGTGTATTTATCCCTGTGTTTCCTGTCTCTCTGTGCCAGTTGGTCTTGTATGTATTTCAAGCCAACCAGCGTTTTCCCCGTTCTCCTGCTTCTATTCTCTTTTGCTAGTCCTCCCGGTTTTTGACCCTTGCCTGTTTTCTGGACTCCGTACCCCGCCTGCCTGACCATTCCGCCTGCCCTGACTTCGAGCCTACCTGCCACTCTGTACCTCTTGGACTCTGAACTGGTCATTGAAACCGAAGTGCATCCTGAGTGGATGGAAGCAGCAAACAATGGACCAGGCCAGCTGGTAGCAATATATTTTGGACTACCAAGAAATGTGTTCGGGAATTCTGCAACAATGCCTTATTCTATGTCATGGAATTTTGAGTCAAATATAACCTATTTTTAAAACCTGGTTGTGTAGCATTAACTGTGAATTTGACACTTTTGACTGATGTTATGATTGTCTGTTTGTTTCATATCTGCAACAGTGGAGGCTGCTGAGGGGAGGACGGCTCATAATAATGGCTGGAATGGAATAAATGGAATGGCATCAAACACATGGAAACCATGTGTTTAGTGTCTTTGATACCGTTCTACTGAATCCGCTCCAGCCATTACCAAGAGCCCGTCCTCCCCAATTAAGGTGCCACCAACCTCCTATGATCTGCAAAGTAGTTAAAACGCTGTCAGTTCCACTTGAAATAGTGCAGTTAGGGTATGTTATCAATGTGTGATCCCCTCGTCTCTCTCTATCAGCTGAGTCCTTTTCACCCAGGGCTATAATCACTCTACCTCTCTACACCATCAGCTGATCAATAAACCCATCACCACAATACCCATCAGCACACCTGCACCACGCCTCCAGGGCACAGAGATGGGTAGAAGAGGGAAAGGGATTGAGGAGAGGAAAATAAATATTCTACAGGATAGGAGGAATGGGAAGTAGAGGAGAGAAAAGGAGAAGAGAGGAGAGAAAGGCGTGTTTAACCACTCCTCCTGTTATCCCTGCTATCCCTGTCTGGGATGTGTTGGCTGGTGTCCTCATGTAGAGTCCTAACGGTCTAGCAGCTCTATGATTCCCCATTATAAAGCACTAGAAAAGACCTCATCAAGATGTAATGGGTACAGGGACAGGCCCAAATAGTTCTGAGAGTCTTTAGCTACTATCATGCAATGAGCATGATGGGCTCTCTCTCTCTCTCTCTCTCTCTCTCTCTCTCTCTCTCTCTCTCTCTCTCTCTCTCTCTCTCTCTCTCTCTCTCTCTCTCTCTCTCTCTCTCTCTCTCTCTCTCTCTCTCTCTCTCTCTCTAGAGAGAAAGTGATAGTGTTGGAGAGGGTGAAAGAGAGAGAGGGACAGAGGGATGGTAGGGAGAGAGAGAAATATAACACATGAAAGAGGGAGAGACAGGGATAGATGTGTGTGGCAGCTCTGCTCTCTAAATCTATCTCTTTAGAACCTGAGTGAAGGCTAGCCTTTCTTTCTCTCTTTCCATCTATAAGGGTGTGTTTGTCCCTTAAGGCATCTACCTTCCTGTCCCCTCTCTCTCTTCGTCTTCATCATCTCCTCTTCTTTCACTTGCTTACGTGAGCTCCTATGGTAGGTGCCAATCCTCTGACTGGCTGCTTCCTTTGAGAGAGAGAGAAAGATAAAGAGAGAGAGAGAGAGAGAGAGAGAGAGAGAAAGATAAAGAGAGAGAGAGAGGGAGAGAGAGGAACACAGTGAGAGTAACAAAGTGTGGGACAGAAGGAGAGGAAGCAGCAGCTGAATACATATTCACACTGATTTCTGCACTCTGCAGGAGACCAGCATGCATCTGGTATTGTAATTTACACCTCCTTTTAGCTGCTTTTCTCTCTCTCTCGTTTCTCCTCCTTCTCTCTCGTTTCTCCTCCCTCTCTCTCGTTTCTCCTCCCTCTCTCTTGTTTCTCCTCCCTCTCTCTCGTTTCTCCTCCCTCTCTCTCGTTTCTCCTCCCCCTCTCGTTTCTCCCCCCCTCTCGTTTCTCCTCCCTCTCTCTCGTTTCTCCTCCCCCACTCTCGTTTCTCCTCCCTCTCTCTCGTTTCTCCTCCCTCTCTCTCGTTTCTCCTCCCTCTCTCTCGTTTCTCCTCCCCCCTCTCGTTTCTCCTCCCCTCTCGTTTCTCCTCCCTCTCTCGTTTCTCCTCCCTCTCGTTTCTCCTCCCTCTCTCTCGTTTCTCCTCCCTCTCTCTCGTTTCTCCTCCGCCCCTCTCGTTTCTCCCCCTCTCGTTTCTCCTCCCTCTCTCTCGTTTCTCCTCCCCCACTCTCGTTTCTCCTCCCTCTCTCTCGTTTCTCCTCCCCCACTCTCGTTTCTCCTCCCCTCTCTCTTGTTTCTCCTCCCTCTCTCTCGTTTCTCCTCCCTCTCTCTCGTTTCTCCTCCCCTCTCGTTTCTCCTCCCTCTCTCTCGTTTCTCCTCCCCCACTCTCGTTTCTCCTCCCTCTCTCTCGTTTCTCCTCCTTCTCTCTCGTTTCTCCTCCCCCCCTCTCGTTTCTCCCCCCTCTCGTTTCTCCTCCCTCTCTCTCGTTTCTCCTCCCCCACTCTCGTTTCTCCTCCCTCTCTCGTTTCTCCTCCCCCACTCTCGTTTCTCCTCCCCTCTCTTGTTTCTCCTCCCTCTCTCTCGTTTCTCCTCCCCTCTCTCGTTTCTCCTCCCCCCATCTCGTTTCTCCTCCCCCCCTCTCGTTTCTCCTCCCTCTCTCTCGTTTCTCCTCCCCCACTCTCGTTTCTCCTCCCTCTCTCTCGTTTCTCCTCCTTCTCTCTCGTTTCTCCTCCCTCTCTCTCGTTTCTCTCCCTCTCTCTCGTTTCTCCTCCCTCTCTCTCGTTTCTCCTCCCTCTCTCTCGTTTCTCCTCCCTCTCTCTCGTTTCTCCTCCCTCTCTCTCGTTTCTCCTCCCCCTCTCGTTTCTCCTCCCCCCCTCGTTTTCTCTCGTTTCTCCTCCCCCTCGTTTCTCCTTCTCCTCCCCCTCTCGTTTCTCTCCCC
>NC_088220.1:58106982-58114482 GCF_036934945.1 Oncorhynchus masou masou
AATATAACATGTTACACAGTACATTTATGTTTTTTTCAATAATATTCTATATATATCCATAAATCTCTGTTTACAATTACGCATTGTTCAAAAAATGCTACTCAAATGTCCGGAGAAATGACGATAGCTCCGGCAGATAACGTCAGATAACAAGCAATACACATCATAAACTTTAACTAAATATGCATGTTCTACATATATATAGAAAGATACACTTCTTCTAAATGCAATCGCTGTGTTACATTTATTGTTAACGTTACAGAATTCGTTCACTAGGCTATAATATGAGTCGGCGCTCAGAAATTAGCATGATGGCTCCTCTATCTTGGAGTCCACAGAAACCCAAATTTAACACATAAATATTCCCTTACCTTTGCTGTTCTTCCATCAGAAGACCTGGAAGGAATTATACTCACCAAAAACATCGTTTAGTTGTGAAGTCTGTGTCTTTCGGTTATCAAACACGGCATATTTCGGTTGAAATGCAGCCAAAAGTCAAGTGGATGCGCACCAAAACGTCGAATTTACATATTATATGTCGACTAAACTTGTCAAACTATGTTCATAACCAAGCTTTAGCATGTTATAAAGGTGCACAACAATCCTCAGGACGAACAGAAACACACGCATCGTTTAATCAGTCTTGGAAGAGAGAGATCACCGGAGAAGAGCGCGCATGGATGTGACCTTTTTTCGGGCCGCCAAAAGGTTTCGGGCCGCCAAAGCTCTCGTGAGCGCGCGATTCTCACAATGAGAAGCCCCATTGAAAGCAGACATCGCGCTGAAGACATAGAAACTGTTCCCAGGTCTGTAGGTGCTTGGGAAGGGTGGGGGCGATGACGTCAAAGTTGGGCCAACTTTTATGATGACAAGAGAGAGTTTGGGAGAATGACTGCCCTGAGAGTTCTGCTTTACATACAGACATAATTTCAACGGTTTTAGAAACTTTAGAGTGTTTTCTATTCAATAATATTTTTTATATGCAGATATTAGCAATTTTTGAAAGATTTTTTTCTGTTTAATATGGGCACACAATTACTCCAAAGGGGGCAGCAGACAGCCCTATCTTTAACTTATGCTACCTAGCTAGCAGCTAGCTAGGCTAATTGATGCTACATTATCTTTCTCTTCCTACAATTACAAAGAACAACAACTGACTCCATTCAGAATATGAAGTAGCAGCCTACCTGTTGGCTCATGGTCGCTGTAACCTATCCTTTAACTTTTAATTCCATCATTTTAATTCCCTTTTTCAGTAATTAGATATCTCCTCATTTCTGCCCCACCTGTGGAAGCTTTATGACTGCAGCCTATTGCCGCTTTGGTGACTTACGATTGGCCAACAACAACATGTTACGTACACCACTCTCGTGAAAAGCAAAGAGCAGCAGCGTAAATGATAAACTTCTCTCTCTCTCTTGCTCGCTCTCTCTACTACAGCAGTTGTGTTCGGATCTGTATGGGTCGTTCCAGACAAGTCAGTTGAAATTACATGTGAGACCCGTGACAATCAGATCCGACCCAGACCCGTCACATTATTTAGAATTCTGAATCCAGACCTGCTTGGGTCCCAGATCAGGTCTCGGGTATTCAGGTACAGGTGGATCCATGAAGACCTCTAGTGCAGACACACTTTAAATGCTTCTATGCTCTCTATATAACACACACACACACCACACTTATAAACACAACACCCAATCCTACTTCAACCCTGCTGCTGTGCACCTGTCCTGGACTGTCTGTTGTACAAGGTCAGAATACTGACAACGTTTTACACACACACACACGTACACACACGTGCACGCACGCGCACACACACACACACCCTTAGTTGCCTTTGTAGTGTGTATGCAGGAGGCAGGGGGTTAGATAGTAGTAGAACTGTGGTTTGATGCAGTGTATGAAGTGTGCATCTCAATGCTGCCCTGTTTGCTCCAGAACAACATTAATTACTGCCTCATTAACCTCTGATGGAGGTGCTGCTCTCCGCTGCTGTGGGCGTGTGGTGTCACCTCCTCAGGGAGAAGTCCATTTCGCTGTAATCCTATGTCTACTGTATGGTAATGATGCTCCATGTCAACCATCCCTCTCTCCCTCCCTCCCTCGCTGCCCAGACACACAGAGGGGAATCTTCAAAAGCACCGCATTCACATTGTGTGCTGGTTGCAATGTGCCCTTGCGCTATGTCCTTCAACAGTAAAGTGACAATGTGCAGGGAACACCTTCAAGAAAAGAGAACAATTCCACACTATTGTATTCACATATAAATACATTGAGAGGAGAGAGCCATTGTTTCAGTTCATACGCACAGGCACACATAAACACATCAACCGGCGCCGACAGAGATGGCCGCCTCGCTTCGCGTTCTTAGGAAACTATGCAGTATTTCGTTTTTTTATGTATTATTTCTTATACTTTTACCTCAGGAAATCTTAAGTCTTATTACATACAGCCGGGAAGAACTATTGATATATGAGCAACATCAACTTACCAACATTACAACCAGGAAAATGACTTTCCCAAAGCGGATTCTCTGTTTGGACCACCACCCAGGACAATGGATTGGATCCCAGTAGGCGACCCAAAACAACGGCGCCGCAGAAGGGGCAGACGGAGCGGTCTTCTGGTCAGGCTCCGTAGACGGGCACATCGTGCATCGCTCCTGAGCGTACTACTCGCCAATGTCCAGTCTCTTGACAACAAGGTAGACAAAATTCGAGCAAGGGTTGCCTTCCAGAGAGACATCAGAGACTGTAATGTTCTTTGTTTCACGGAAACGTGGCTCACTCGAGACACACTATCGGAGTCGGTACATCTCTCTGGTAAGAAGAAGTGCGGGGGTGTATGCCTTATGATTAATGCGACATGGTGTGATCATAACAACATACAGGAACTCAAGTCCTTTTCCTCACCTGACCTAGAATTCCTTATAATCACGTCGACCGCATTATCTACCACGAGAATTCGATTATAATCACAGCTGTATATATGCCCCCCAAGCAGACACATCGATGGCCCTGAATGAACTTCATTGGACTCTATGTAAACTGGAAACCACATATCCTGAGGCTGCATTCATTGTAGCTGGGGATTTTAACAAGGCTAATCTGAAAACAACACTCCCCAAATTTTATCAGCACATCGAATGCGCGACCCGGGCAGAAAAAATCCTGGACCATTGTTACTCTAACTTCTGCGACGCATACAAAGCCCTGCCCCGCCCTCCTTTCGGAAAATCTGACCATGACTCCATTTTGTTGCTCCCAGCCTATAGACTAAAACAGGAAACGCCCATGCTCAGGTCTGTTCAACGCTGGTCCGACCGATCTGATTCCACGCTTCAAGATTGCTTAGATCACGGGATATGTTCTGCATAGCGTCGGACAATAACATTGATGAATACGCTGATTCGGTAATTGAGTTTATTAGCAAGTGCATCGGTGATGTTGTACCCACAGCAACTATTAAAACCTTCCCCAACCAGAAACTGTGGATTGATGACAGCATTTGTGCAAAACTGAAAGCGCAAACCACTGCTTTTAATCAGGGCAAGGCGACGGGAAACATAACCGAATACAAACAGTGTAGCTATTCCCTCCGCAAGGTAATCAAACAAGCTAAGTGTCAGTATAGAGGCAATGTAGAGTTGCAATTCAACGGCTCAGACACGAGAGGTATGTGGCAGGGTCTACAGTCAATCAAGGACTACAAAAAGAAAACCAGCCCCGCCGCGGACCACGATGTCCTGCTCCCAGACAAACTAAGCAACTTCTTTGCTCGCTTTGAGGACAATACAGTGCCAAAGACACGGCCCGTTACCAAAACCTGTGGACTCTCCTTCACTGCAGCCAACGTGAGTAAAGCATTTAAATGTTTTAACCCTCGCAAGGCTGCCGGCCTAGACAGCATCCCCGGCCGCGTCCTCAGAGCATGTGCAGACCAGCTGGCTGGTGTGTTTACGGACATATTCAATCAATCCTTATCCCAGTCTGCTGTTCCCACATGCTTCAAGAGGGCCACCATTGTTCCTGTTCCAAAGAAAGCTAAGGTAACTGAGCTAAATGACTCATAGCACTCCCCGTAGCACTCACCTCCGTCATCATGAAGTGCTTTGAGAGACTAGTCAAGGATCATATCACCTCCACCCTACCTGACACCCTAGACCCACTCCAATTTGCTTACCACCCCAATAGGTCCACAGACGACGCAATCGCAATCACACTGCACACTGCCCTAACCCATCTGGACAAGTGGAATACCTAAGTAAGAATGCTGTTCATCGACTACAGCTCAGCATTTAATACCATAGTGCCCTCCAAACTTGTCATTAAGCTCAAGACCCTGGGTCTCGACCCCGCCCTGTGCAACTGGGTCCTGGACCTCCTGACGGGCCGCCCCCAGGTGGTGAGGGTAGGAAACAACATCTCCACCCTGCTGATCCTCAACACTGGGGCCACACAAGGGTGCATTCTCAGCCCTCTCCTGTACTCCCTGTTCACCCATGACTGCGTGGCCATGCACACCTCCAACTCAATCATCAAGTTTGCAGACGACACTACAGTGGTAAGCTTGATTACCAACAACGGCGAGACGGCCTACAGAGAGGAGGTGAGGGCCCTCGGAGTGTGGTGTCAGGAAAATAGCCTCACACTCAACGTCAACAAAACAAAGGAGATGATCGTGGACTTCAGGAAACAGCAGAGGGAGCACCTCCCTATCCACATCGACGGGACAGTAGTGGAGAAGGTGGAAAGTTCCTCGGCGTAAACATCACGGACAAACTGAAATGGTCCACCCACAGAGATAGTGTGGTGAAGAAGGTTAATCTCCTATTAACCTCAGGAGGCTGAAGAAATTTGGCTTGTCACCAAAAACACTCACAAACTTTTACAGATGCACGATCAAAAGCATCCTGTCAGGCTGTATCACCGCCTGGTACAGCAACTGCTCTGTCCACAACTGTAAGGCTCTCCAGAGGGTAGTGAGGTCTGCACAATGCATCACCAGGGGCAAACTACCTGCCCTCCAGGACACCTACACCACCCGATGTCACAGGAAGGCCATAAAGATCATCAAGGACAACAACCACCACTGTTCACCCCGCTATCATCCAGAAGGCGAGGTCAGTACAGGTGCATGAAAGCTGGAACCGAGAGACTGAAAAACAGCTTTTATCTCAAGGCCATTGAGTGGCTGCTGCCGACATACTGACTCAAATCTCTAGCCACTTTAATAATTAAACATTTGGTGTAATAACTGTTTCACTAGTCACTTTAAACTATGCCACCACGCACACACGCACACACGCACACACGCACACACACACACACACACACACACACACACACACACACACACACACACACACACACACACACACACACACACACACACACACACACACACACAAAGCGTTATAGATAGGGGACACCTTCAACAATAGCACTGCCTTGTTTAGAATGGCCATGGAGATACAGGGAGTTAGTATCAGTGAGGGGTGTTGACTGTGTCACTGTATGTGCCAGCTGGTTATATTTAGCTCCTTATCTCCCAGACGGACTCTCTATGCACACAGATTGGGAACGGGAGACTGGGAACGGGAGACTGGGAGTGGGAGACTGGGAGTGGGAGACTGGGAGTGGGAGACTGGGAGTGGGAGACTGGGAGCAGGAGGGGAGCGGGAGACTGGGAGCGGGAGACTGGGAGCGGGAGGGGAGCGGGAGACTGGGAGCGGGAGACTGGGAGCAGGAGGGGAGCGGGAGACTGGGAGCGGGAGACTGGGAGCGGGTGACTGGGAGTGGGAGGGGAACGGGAGACTGGGAGTGGGAGGGGAACGGGAGACTGGGAGCGGGAGACTGGGAGTTGGAGACTGGAGCTGCTGCCGCCATTCTGTGTCTGGTACAGTGGAGGAACATGGTGGGGTCTGATCTGTATGACTCTTCTGCCCAACCTCTGCTTGCATCACAACATTGATCTCCTCTTTCTTTCTTTCTTTCTTTCTTTCTTTCTTTCTTTCTTTCTTTCTTTCTTTCTTTCTTTCTTTCTTTCTTTCTTTCTTTCTTTCTTTCTCCTCCCTTCTCTTTGTTCACCCTTCTTCTGTTCTCGTGTTTTGAGAGACAGAATGAGGTAACAGAGTTTTGATGAAAGCAGATTTTCTCTGCACTCTGCTGTGTGCCTTGTTTCAAAGGCGTGTGATAGTACTGCTGGCTACATTACATCAGACTATGTCTCTCAAGCCCCTGCCTGGATGGGGACGCTGGGAAGAACAGAGGGTAGGAGGGTAGGGGGAGGAAGGAAGGGAGGAAAGGAAGGGAGTTCAGAAGGAACGGAGTGTGTGGCTGCTCTAACAGTTCTAGGGCTGGACGGAGTGTGTGGCTGCTCTAACAGTTCTAGGGCTGGACGGAGTGTGTGGCTGTTCAGTTCTAGGGCTGGACGGAGTGTGTGGCTGCTCTAACAGTTCTAGGGCTAGTGTGTGGCTGCTCTAACAGTTCTAGGGCTGGACGGAGTGTGTGGCTGCTCTAACAGTTCTAGGGCTGGACGGAGTGTGTGGCTGCTCTAACAGTTCTAGGGCTGGACGGAGTGTGTGGCTGCTCTAACAGTTCTAGGGCTGGACGGAGTGTGTGGCTGCTCTAACAGTTCTAGGGCTGGACGGAGTGTGGGCTGCTCTAACAGTTCTAGGGCTGGACAGTGTGTGGCTGCTCTAACAGTTCTAGGGCTGGACAGAGTGTGTGGCTGCTCTAACAGTTCTAGGGCTGGACAGAGTGTGTGGCTGCTCTAACAGTTCTAGGGGGCTGGCTGCTCTAACGGAGGGTGTGTGGCTGCTCTAACAGTTCTAGGGCTGGACAGAGTGTGTGGCTGCTCTAACAGTTCTAGGGCTGGACAGAGTGTGTGGCTGCTCTAACAGTTCTAGGGCTGGACAGAGTGTGTGGCTGCTCTAACAGTTCTAGGGCTGGACAGAGTGTGTGGCTGCTCTAACAGTTCTAGGGCTGGATGGAGTGTGTGGCTGCTCTAACAGTTCTAGGGCTGGACAGAGTGTGTGGCTGCTCTAACAGTTCTAGGGCTGGACAGAGTGTGTGGCTGCTCTAACAGTTCTAGGGCTGGACAGAGTGTTGGCTGCTCTAACAGTTCTAGGGCTGGACAGAGTGTGTGGCTGCTCTAACAGTTCTAGGGCAGACATATGGCTGCTCTAACAGTTCTAGGGCTGGATGGAGTGTGTGGCTGCTCTAACAGTTCTAGGGCTGGACAGAGATATAACTCTTCCTGCTCACCACACACACACACACAGACATATACACACACACTTAAATTCACACACACACAGAAATACACGCACACACACATAAATACACACACGCACACACATAAATACACGCACACACACACATAAATACACACATGCACACACACACACACACACACACACACACACACACACACACACACACACACACACACACACACACACACACACACACACACACACACACACACACACACACA
>NC_088220.1:58124482-58141982 GCF_036934945.1 Oncorhynchus masou masou
TTCTCTGTTCTCTCTCTGTCTCTCTCCCCTCTCTTTCTCTCTCTTCTCTCCTGGGTTCTGTTATGAGCTGATTGAGATTCTGTTGATACAGCACAGTGTTTTCACAGCCTTTTATCAGCAGCCTATCATCTCTTTCCTCACCCTCCATCCCTTCATCCCTCCTTCCCTCTATTCCAACTCTACTGCCCCAGCCTGTCCCCCCCCCAGCCCTGCTCACACTACCCTCCTGTGCCACTCTAACCCAGAAAAGGCCGTATGTGTGAGTGTGTGCATGCGTGCATACAGTATGTGTATGTGTGTGCAGGACAAAAACACATATTTCTGTGTTGATTTCAGTTCTGAGTTAATGCATGAGTTGATTGGTTGCGGCCAGCCAGTGGACAGTTACTTTCTATCTGTCTGTCTGAGCTGGCCTCCTCTCGTCCAGGAGATACGGAGAATTGAGACAGTGTCTTATCAGGGAGCGTTTGTGCAGGCAGCTCATGTCTGACGAGCGTTTAATTAGATCCAGGTAATTATCTCTCTCACTCTCTCTCTCTCTCCCTCTCTCTCATTCTATTCCCTTCTCCTGCTATCCATTTGCAGTTAACCATTAACAATTAATTATTTCTGTCAGTGAATAGAAAATCCCTTGAGGTCATTTAAAAACTTTGTACAGATTGTGATGGGCGCCTGTTGATGATGTCACTGACCTCCATCCTAAGCAGGGCAGGATAGGATGATGTCACAGGCCATTAACGTTACAACTCCCAGCCCCTGTGTTTTATGGTGCCATCGCTTTAAGGAGTGTAATTTATCTGCTGTTTGCTCAGTTAAAGAAGCCCGTATGTTAAACAGGTTACGTATGCATGGGCGAGTGTGTTTCGTTTCATTTGTGTGTATGCGTGTGCGTGTACGCGTGCGCGCGTGTGTGTGTGAATATCTGCTGACACAGGATATATGCCCTCCAGCGGCTCTCTGCCTCTTTGCTTACCCGCTCTTATTAAAGCCGTAAATATTACAAGAACATCAATTTGACGTAATGATTTAATTCTGTCTCTCACTCTCTCTCTCTCACTGTCCATCTCGCTTGTTAATATCACATGAATTTCCCAAACTAATTACAGTAGGGTGATGATTGCTGGGGGCAGAGTTTTATGCATTCTGTTTGGAGGCCCTCTTTGGTCTTTTGAAATATGCCCACCCTCTCGTCCTCATCAATCCAGTTTTAGAGCTGTGAAATGTGGAGACCCATTTGACTTTTTATGGGGTTTGTAATTGGAGTTTTATGTAGATGTTCTACTGGCTGTTAAAGAGCCAGGCATGGTCCAGGTGTCTTTGTGTCTGGCACAAACGGACTGCACTGTCTGTTAGCAACACAGGACACCTTTATACTGAACCATGTGTGTTGATTGGATGTGGCTCCCATCACTCTGGTGATAAATTACTTATGACAACAGAAGCTGACAATTTATTTCTGATGATGGGTTTGGTGGTTACGGGAAAATAACATTTGATGAAAAAATGCTGATCAGAAATATGAATACCGGTGAAGTATCACATATTTTAGAACAATGTATATTCTACTCATTTCTATTCCTGCTGAGAGGCGTGTCATAAACTCGATGGCTGTTGAAGTATTGCCAGCCGTGTTGAAGATCTCCCATTAATATCATATCAGCTCATGTTCAGGCTGTGGACAACATATTACATCTAATTTATGACTCATTATCACACTATTTACAGTATTGGTGGTAATTGTGTGACAGAGAGGGAGAGTGAGCAGGGTGAAGACTCTCTTCAGGCTGGTGTCTCTCTCTAGGGGAGAGGATGGAGTGGTGTACTGCCAACGGTCGGACATGACAATGGTGTTTGACAGAACAGGAAGACCTGTAACCGTGTCTGTTCATTCAGCCTGGTGCCTTACAAACACACACACACACACAAACCTCATTTCCCCCAGTGAACAGATGTGAAGGAGGTGCTTTCCATCTTCTACAGCAGATAATCCCAAACTGGGGGACGCACAATGCCGTCAGGGGTTCAGCAAATAAAAATGTGATCCACATTTTAAAAAACAACAACATTTCCTCACATTTTCAAAAAGTCCATTTGTATTTTCCATCGGGTCCATACATTTGGGTGAGTTTTTTCTCTCTCGCCTGAGTAGCCTCGTTTCACTGCCAAAATAAAACTAAACTATCTAGTATTCAGTGAAATAATCACACAATGTCAAATACAGGTAGCCTAGTCAAATAATTAACATCCAATCACATTGACCGTTACTCTCTCGCGGGAATTCCACTAACAGTCTGAATGCAGCCAAACGTAGCTGCTGCTCATTCCGTTTGCTTAAAAATTGATAAATGGTTAAAAAAAGTAAGGCCCTCGTCCATAGAGACAAACTGTACCAGCTCTACTGGTAGTACTGCTACTACCAGCAGTACGACACCTGCACCTGTCGACAACACAAGTTGTTCTGCTTCCACGAGCACATCCAATGCTAGCATCAATAATTCTACATTTGTTGTTAGCCCAGATAGCATGGACACTGACAGTTGTGAAGCTGATGCAGCTGAAGAGCTACTGCCCCCTTTACCCGGGAAGCACCAAACAACAGACAGGGACGTTGGACCATCAAAGAGGCGCAAAAATGATGAGAACTACATTGATTTGGAGTTCACTTATATTGGGATTAGTGCCTTTCCTCAGCCACATATGTGCAAAAGTACTATCTCACAACTCGATTAAACCTTCACTCTTGCGCAGACATGTAAACATAACAATTTGAAAAATAAGCCACGCAAGTGTTTTGAGTGAGATAGAAGATGACTTTAGAGTAGTAAGATGTATAAAACCAACAGATACCTTTAACGGTTTTCTTGAGGTGAAGGAGAGGCGGACCAAAACGCAGCGTGGTGGTTATTCATGGTTCTTTAATATAGACATTATACATGAACAAACTAACAAGAAATGTGAAAAACCCAAACCAGCCCTATCTGGTGCAAACACAGAGACAGGAACAATCACCCACAAACCCCAACACCAAACAGGCTACCTAAATATGGTTCCCAATCAGAGACAATAACTAACACCTGCCTCTGATTGAGAACCATATCAGGCCAAACATAGAAATTAGACACAACATAGAATGCCCACTCAGATCACACCCTGACCAAACAAAACATAGAAACATACAAAGCAAACTATGGTCAGGGTGTGACAATACCATTAATAAGAAGGGTCTAGAAGCGTCTTATATGGTGAGCTACCAAGTGGCGAGGACAGGCAAGCCTCATACTATTGTGGAGGACTTCATTCTTCCTGCTGCTGTGGCCAACAAAACTATACAGACAATTCCTTCATCAAACAACACTGTTTCATGACACATCAGTGACATGGCAGGAGATGTTTTGAAACAATTACTGCTTTGCATACAAGCCAGTGAATTCTATGCGTTACAGCTAGATGAGTCAACAGACGTGGCGGGCCTGGCACAGTTCCTGGTATATTTCTGTTATGTTTATGGGGGGTCAATTAAGGAAGACATCATCTTATGCAAACCACTGGAGACCAGGACAACAGGAGAGGATATTTTTAAAGTACTGGACAGCTAGATGACATCAAATGGACTTTAGTGGTCAAGATGTGTTGGTATCTGTACTGATGGCGCAAAAGCCATGACAGTGTAACGGCTTTCGTTGTGGGAAGGAGGAGCGGACCAAAATGCAGCGTGGTTGTTATTCATTTTATTTTAATAAAGAAACTATACACGATAAACTAACAAAATAACAAACGTCCGAAAACAGCCCTATCTGGTGCAAAACACAGAGACAGGAACAATCACCCACCAACACACAGTGAAACCTAGGCTACCTAAATATGGTTCCCAATCAGGGACAGAACCATATCAGGCCAGACATAGAAATAGACAAACAAGACATCCAACATAGAATGCCCACTCAGATCACACCCTGACCAACCAAAACATAGAAACATACAAAGTAAACTATGGTCAGGGTGTGACAGACAGGGAGCCATAGTGAAGTTGTAAGGCGTGCAAGCAATTGCTCCTGAGCTTAAAGCATGATGACGAGTTTCTCACACGACTATCTGGGTGATGTTTTACTTGCCTGAATGATCTGAATCTAGGATTACAGGGACTCTCTGCAACTATATTCAATGTGAAGGACAAAATTGAGGCTATGATTAAGAGCTCTTTTCTGTCTGCATTAACAAGGACAATACACAGGTCACAGTGTGCAAATGAACTCAAGCTTACGAACAATGTTAAATGTGATATAGTGAATCACCTGAGTGAGTTGGGTGCGCAATTACGCAGGTAATTTCCCGAAACGGATGATACAAACAAACGGATTCGTTATACTTTGTCCTGTCTCCAGCCCACTTACCGATATCTGAACAAGAGAGCTTCATTGAAATTGCAACAAGCGGTTCTGTGAAAATTTAATTTAATCAGAAGCTACTGACAGATTTCTGGATAGGGCTGCGCTCAGAGTATCCTGCCTTGGCAAATCGCGCTGTTAAGACACTGATGCCCTTTGCAACCACCTACCTATGTGAGAGTGGATTCTCAGCCCTCACAAGCATGAAAACTAAATACAGGCACAGACTGTGTGTGGAAAATGATTTAAGACTGAGACTCTCTCCAATACAAGCCAACATTGCAGAGCTATGTGCATTCTTTCAAGCACACCCTTCTCACTGTGGTGAGTAATTCCCAATTTTCGATGAAGAAATAAGGTTTTATATGTAAGATGGCTAAATAAAGAGCAACATTATTGATTATTATACTATTATTATTTGTGCCCCTATATGAGCTCTGTGTCACTTCCCACGAGCCGGGTTGTGACAAAAACATTATTTTGTTTAATAAATGTATTGTATACCGTGTGTGTGGCAGGCTTACAATGATGGCACAAAAACAACATTTGAGAGTGCGCTGACCCTGGTGTTAGAGGGGATATGCAGCTGACCCTGGTGCTAGAGGGGGTACAGCTGGAGGTTGAGTGTTTGAAGGGGTCCGGGACTATAAAAAGTTTGGGATCCACGGCTCTAGAAGATCCCTGCAGAATAACATTAGGCTAAAATAGACTGAGCTGTAGCACAGTGAGACTGAATGCTGAGCAGCCTCACGTCTCTCATCTCTCTGTCGCCGGCGCTCAGAGGACTGGAAGGAGTGTGTGAGTGTGTGACAGAGGTGGAAGGTAGACACCTCAGTCTCTGACGGGACCCTGTTCCAAATCAGTTGGATGGTGTGAGGAACAAGGTAGATTGAGGTCTAGGAGAATGTGTCATTCAACAGCTGTAGTAAAAACTGAATGTAATTCAAAACCATTGAAATCAGGCAGGCAGTCTCAGTATAGAACAGTGTTTGTTTTCAGTATTACAGCTGTAGAACAATATTTTGTATTTATGAATGTTTTATTTATTTAACTAGGAAAGTCAGTTATGAACAAATTATTTTTTCCAATGACTTATTTAGTCCATATATGTGTGTGTGTATGTATGTATGTATGTATGTATGTATGTGTGTGTGTGTGTGTGTGTGTGTGTGTGTGTGTGTGTGTGTGTGTGTGTGTTGTAATGAGGAGGTGCAAGGATAAACATATCTCTCATAGAAATGAGTTAATCTCCTCTTTATTACTCATCATTTCCTTATATTCTCTGTGATTGAAGGACGGACGGGTGAGAGAGACACAGGTCATTTAAATCATTACGCTCCGACGTGTTATTTCTGCCCTGCTAGAGCTGCCCGTTCAACTGTAGGTGTTGTTATTGTGAAGAGGAAAAGACAAGGAGCACCAACTGCTCCACCTAATAAGTGGTCGGCTACACAAGCTCACAGAATGGGACCGTCGAGTGCTGAAGCATATAGTGAGTAATGTGTGCATCCGTGTGTATCGGTGTGTGTCAGGGACCCTGCCTGTGCTAGTGGATCCCTGTAAACCCTCATGTAGTGAGGTGAAAGGCTTTTCACTGTAGTTTGTCTTTCACCTCCATGGTCGTCGGCCTACCCTAGCACCCAGGTGGGACTGCAGTCAGAGAGGATATTGAAAACCTGAACGTGTGTGTGTGGTGTGTTTGTCATGTGTGTGTTCCAGCACTGTGTGTGCCATCGCTACCGTGGTATAGCTTTCTCAACGATTAGAGATATCACCTCCCTTTGTGCATGCATGCGTGTGTGTATATGTGTGTGAAAGGTGGAGAGGTATAGTGAACAAAATGGATGTTGGAACTCCTAGTCTTTTAACCGTTACAACTTCCAACCTTCCATTTATAATGTATCACTATGCCTCTACCTGTCCCTATTGCTTTCCACATCTCTCTCTCTCTCTTTCCCCTTCTCTCTCTCTCTCTCTCTCTTTCTCTCTTTCTCTCTCTCTCTCTCTCTCTCTCTCTCTCTCTCTCTCTCTCTCTCTCTCTCTCTCTCTCTCTCTCTCTCTCTCTCTCTCTCTCTCTCTCTCTCTCTCTCTCTCTCTCTCTCTCTCTCTCTCTCTCTCTCTCTCTCTCTCTCTCTCTCTCTCTCTCTCTCTCTCTCTCTCTCTCTCTCTCGCTTGCTCCCTCGCTCTCTCTCTCTCTCTCTTTCTCTCTTTCTCTCTCTCTCTCTCTCGCTTGCACCTCTCTCTCTCTCTCTCTCTCTCTCTCTCTCTCTCTCTCTCTCTCTCTCTCTCTCTCTTTGTTTGTGTCCCTCTTTATTCCTACACTATTACTAGTCAGTTTTGTGCCAGTTTTGCGCCTGCCAACGGCTTATTGCATTACTAATATTAGACTGATAACTATCATGTCTGCTGCTGTAATGGTCTGAGGTGATTTACATATTACACTGACTCTCCCTCCCGTGCAGATAAGGGCCAGTGAAATAAACACATTAGCAGGTTGGGATAGGTAATTAGATCAGCAAATAAAACGCTGGATTATTTTCCTCATGGTTGTCACTGTTAATGTAGGTCAGGATGATTAGGTGCTCACTCTCCGGGAATGGTGTGTGAGTGTACCTATTCCTCTGGTTTTGTGTCTGCTCAGACAGACAGACAGACAGACAGACAGACAGACAGACTGGATGCTCACTCTCCGGGAATGGTGTGTGAGTGTACCTATTCCTCTGGTTTTGTGTCTGCTCAGACAGACAGACAGACAGACAGACAGACAGACAGACTGGATGCTCACTCTCCGGGAATGGTGTGTGAGTGTACCTATTCCTCTGGTTTTGTGTCTGCTCAGACAGACAGACAGACAGACAGACAGACAGACAGACAGTTCCGTATTCCGTTACAAACTCGGCCAAACCTGCTCTTCACAAAGTTGGAATAACACTTTCCCTAGCTGAAGTCGTCCCCATGCAGAAAGAATTAATCAGACAGCATACCCATGATGAAGTGTGAAGCTGTGTGAAGTGTATGGATCAGCCTGGGCGTGTCTCCCTGTCCTCAGCTCTACCAGATGGCCTTGTGATTGAGACCATTTATAACTTTTAATCAGCCCTCTTTTAATAACGTATCTTTTCCCCCTCATTCTGACCCCCCTCTCCTCCTCCACCGCCACCCTCCCATCGCTCCATCCCAGTGGACAGCTCTCTGACTCTAAGATGGATGCCTGTTTTATTCTTTTGTTTATTTATTTCATTCCTGCGCTGTACTTAATTAGAAATAGCTTTACGGCAGAATTGAGCTATCGTCACAGAGACGGATGCCATGGCAGAGGAAGTCAGAGGGGACAGGGGAGTTGCCCACAGCCACAGTGTGTGTCACGTATGTGTGTAAGGTGTGTGATGTGTGTGTGTGTGTGTGTGTGTGTGTGTGCATACTCATGGTTAACTAATGCTGCTGCAACACATAGATGCACGCACGTTCACACACACTGCTTGACTTTTGGGTGTGAGTGCTAACATCCAGCTGTTAAATATTCAGGTGTGTGTGTGTGTGAGTGTGTGTGTGTGTGTGTGTGTGTAATTGAGTTCTTTAGTAGAATAAGCCAGCCTTGAGTGACAGAGGGCACTCTATCACACACATACATAGAGAGAGAGAGAGAGAGAGAGAGAGAGAGAGAGAGAGAGAGAGAGAGAGAGAGAGAAGCAATGATAAGCAATGTTGCTTATCAGCATTGAGCAGGGGGTGAAACATTGCAGCCAAGTATTCTGACTGCTCCTGAGCAGAGACAATAATTCCATACACACACATTCAGAGGCAATCCCAAACACACACACACTTTCAAAGACGATCTCAAACACACTCATTCAGCAACGAGCTTTCTCTCAGCACACACAAACAAGTAGGCCTACATACAGATATGTTTACAGCATACACATTGATAGCATATTAAAAACAAAACAATATGTTTTAAGTGAGAAGTAGGCATTGGTCTGAAGCCAGAAAAGGAAGGAAATGTACATGAGCACCACAATGCCTACTCTACACATTCTCTACCAAGGTTTTCCAGCACACAACTTTGACCTACTACAATAGCTACAGTATGTGGGTCTATTGTACTTCAAACAATGTGTTTGCAGGTTGCTTATGATTCAAACCTTCTCAAACAGACTAATTCATACTCTTAGAGGATGTGCTTGTAACACAAACAAGCTAGAGTATTGGATTCTTCACACACTAAGACATCCCATTCCACTACACTTTCAAGCTTTTCTTTGATTACATGAAATCAAGAATTTATTTTTACCTACAAGACCATCAGGCTTGATTGAGTGAGCTGATTTGTCTTTTAGTAATGTGGTGCCTGCCTGTATTTCCTTAAACCTTTGTTTTATTAATACATGTCATAACAATATCCTTATTTTTGGTCACTAGTTGTCTTGCATAACAACATGTGGTGGTGTGTTGGATATAGATATAATGAGCCTGTCTGCTTTCCTGATTTCTGTAACCGTTTATTTCTATATATTTTTTACAATGAGGATGGTGACGCTACAATAATACATATTTACAATATGCCTATATCTAAAAATACATACAAAAAAGTGTTAAACAAATATAAATATATGCCTTGATGACCGCTTTGCACACTCTTGGCATTCTCTCAACCAGCTTCATGAGGTAGTCACCTGGAATGCATTTTAGTTAATAGTTGTGCCTATTTGTGGAATTTGTGGAATTTCTTTCCTTCTTAATGCGTTTGAGCCAATCAGTTGTGTTGTGACAAGGTAGGGGTGGTATACAGAAGATAGCCCTGTTTGGTAAAAGACCAAGTCCATATTATGGCAAGAACAGCTCAAATAAGCAAAGAGAAATGACAGGCCATCATTACTTTAAGACATGAAGGTCAGTCAATATGGAAAATGTCGATAACTTTGAAAGTTTCTTCCAGTGCAGTCGCAAAAACCACAAAAAGTGCTATGATGAAACTGTCTCTCATGAGGACCGCCACAGGAAAGGAAGACCCAGAGTTACCTCTGCTGTAGAGAGGTAGTTCATTAGAGTTACCAACCTCAGAAATTGCAGCCCAAATCAATTCCAAATGATAAACAGACACATCTCAACATCAACTGTTCAGAGGAGACTGCGTGAATCAGGCCTTCATGGTTGAATTGCTGCAAAGAAACCACTACTAACGGACACCAATAAGAAGAAGAGACTTGCTTGGGCCAAGAAAGACAAGCAATGGACATTAGACCGGTGGAAATCTGTCCTTTGGTCTGATGAGTCCAAATTTGAGATTTTTGGCTCCAAACGTCGTATCTTTGTGAGACGCAGAGTAGGTGAAAGGATGATCTCTGTATGTGTGGTTCACACTGTGAATCATGGAGGAGGAATTGTGATGATGTGGGAGTGCTTTGCTGGTGACACTGTCAGTGATTTATTTAGAATTCAAGGCACACTTAACCAGCATGGCTTCCACAGCATTCTGCAGCAATACGCCATCCCATCTGGTTTGCGCTTAGTGGGACTATCATCTGTTTTTCAACAGGACAATAACCCAACACACCTCCAGGCTGTGTAAGGGCTATTTGACCAAGAAGGAGGGTGATGGTGTGCTGCATCAGGTGACCTGGCCTCCACAATCACCCGATCTCAATCCAATCGAGATGGTTTGGGATGAGTTGTACCACAGAGTGAAGGAAGTGGGAACTACTTCAAGACTATTGGAAAAGCATTCCAGGTGAAGCTGGTTGAGAGAATGCCAAGAGTGTGCAAAGCTGTCATGAAGGCAAAGGGTGGCTACTTTGAAGAATGTCTTGGCTTGCTTTACACTTTTTTGTTACTACATGATTCCATGTTATTTTATAGTGTTGATGTCTTCACTATTATTCTACAATGTAGAAAATAGTACAAATAAATAAAAACCCTTGAATGAGTAGATGTGTCCAAATTGTTTGACTGGTACTGTATATTCTTTTTTGTTTGTTTTTTGCATAGAAAACTGGCCTACCTGGTTAAATAAAGTTGAAATAAAATAAATGAATAAAATATGATTTGGATCATTGTCAGGTTATTAGATATACAAGTTTCTGTAACAACAGAACACCGTGTTTGTTATAACACTTTACACAGGTAGTTTGAAAATGTGTAGAATGTGTTTGTTTTGGGTCCACACTGGTACGTAAACTTATGTCAATTAGACATTTTCTTCTGAATAACTGGTCAGGGAAAAACACTTTCCATTCAACTTCAGGCAACTTCAATGTCAAGCTTGATCGCACCTGTAGTGACTACTTCTACCCGTCACACCCATTGTTGCTTATCCATTGTTCACTAGATATGTCAATGTAAATACACGTAACACAACATTGAAGAACAGAATGCTTCCTGCCACTAGATCACACAACTAGACGTGAGCTGGACGTGATCCCAACACTGCCACCAATGTAGCAGAAGAAAGTGACATCTGCAACAGGGACTCTAACCAGGGCTCATACGTGGCAAAGTGAGCTCTAATAGCTGTTGTCATGATATTTATTTAAATCTGAACACTAGAATTAAAAATAACAAGGTGAGAAACAAACAGTTCTGTAAGGTAACTAAAACTACACAGAAAACAAACCCACAAACCCAGTTGGGAAAAAGGCTACCTATGTCGCAAGAAAGTCGGACGGAAATGGCGTTACTCATGTTTTTTACATTTCATTTGTCGCAAGAAAGTACAAATTGGTGAATTCACCTTCTGACGGAAACTTTACAATAGTGCATCTAAATCATTTGTTGGTTACTCATGTTTTTTAATGGAACAAACGCGGTACATGAAATAACTGATACAAATACAAAAAACAACAAAACGGAACGTGAAACCTAATTTCAGCCTATTTTTTTTATAAAAAATAATTTACTGTCTTCAATACCATTCATTCTTTACAACTCATAATTTACATACATACTCAAATAATGGTATTTTTAATTAAACTAATTAAACTAAACATAAACCCCAAACAAAACCTCAGGGGAGCATCTTCCCTCCCCGTCACCCTACCAAATACCTTTCCCTATCTCCCCGTCCCTAATCTATCCTCTTACAAATCTAAATGACACCCAGCCCTAAACCCCCCTTCCACCTCTCCCGAGCAGCATGCTGCCCCCACTTCCTCTCCTCCCTCTTCATCCTCCCCCTCAAATCTCCTTCCACTCTCCTCACTATCCCTTCCACCCCCCAATCTCTCCCTGTCTTCACCATGTTCTGCCTTGCTTCCCACAGCCCCCGTTTAAAGAGACTCATGAGAAGCCAGAGCAGAAACCTGTCCCTATCCATCCCTCTCGCTCTCCCTACACCCCTCTCTAACCTGGCCCACGTCAATACAAAATCCCCCTTTACCAAACCTAACAACACCCGTGCCCTAGCCCATACTACTCCGGCAAAGGCACAGTCCCAAAAGACATGGCGCACAGCCTCCTCCCTGCCACAAGAGGATCTTGGACAGGTGGGGGATTGCACCAAACTATACCGGTACAAGATGGAACGTACCGGCAAACACTTATGAAGGCTCAACCAATTCAGGTCCTTGAGCCTGTTGTCCAGACCCCGCGCCTGCACTCCCTCCCAGACCACTTCCGAGATGCCCACTACAGGCGCCGGACTCCCTGCCTTTCTGACCTCCTCGTACAGGTGCCTATGATCTAAACCTACTCGAGCAACTTCAACCTCAGGGTGCGCATGCAGCCACTTGGCCGCATGACCAAAGTGCCACGGCAGCTGTTCCGCCCGAGGACCCGTGTTAGACCACACCATTATGCTTCTCGCCTGATACGAGAAAAATACCCGCAGGAGGTAACCGGACGGGTGTATTACTGGCTGAGCAAGCTCCGTTAACAAGAAAGAAACAAAAATTGTGACCAACTTGAGGGGGAAATGTGGTACCCCCCTACCTCCCTCCCCGATGGGACAGATCATGCGTGCCCTGGCGACCCACTCGCACCTGCCACTCCACATAAACTGAAACACAAGCCTCACTAGAGGCCTCCTCAGACAAGCCGGCAATGGGTAGATGTACGCCAAATACAAAAGAGACGGCAACACATCCACCTTTAGGACCAGGACTTTGCCCATAAAAGACAAATACCTAGCTTTCCACATTGCTAGCTTCCTCTGTACCACTGTGATACGCATGTTCCAGTTTAGCGTCGCTGTCTCAAAATGGACCCCGAGAATCATCAGGGCCCCCTCACAGAGAGATAACCCCCAGGCACATCTGTTCTACCGCGCCATCTTCCGAAAAACTTGACGGAAGACTTTGCATGGTTCAGAACTGCTCCCGACGCTCGGGTGAAATCCCCAAAGATGGCAAGGGACCTTGTCAGGCACGAGTCCTTGCACAACAGCGAGGAAGTGTCGTCGGCGTACTGCGTCATCTTAACACGCAGCCCACCACTTCCAGGGATCAGCAAACCTTCCACCCCTGTGTCTGCCCTAATGGCAGCCCCCAGAGGCTCCATGTACAGAACGAAGAGGAGAGCCGAGAGTGGGCACCCTGCCTGACCCCAGACGAGAGGTCCAAAAAGTCACCCAAGTGACTATTTACACTAACTCGGCACCCCGCTCTGACATATAATGTACGAATCCATCCTATAAACTTCTCCCCAAATCCTAATCGACCTAACACTCTGAATACAAAGGATCTATTCACGCGATCGAAGGCTTTCGCCTGATCTAGCGCTGCTACCATAAAAGGCAGTCCTCTATCTTCAACCCAAGCGATGGAGTCCCTGATTAACTGTAGGTTCCATCTAATAGAGCGGCCCTCTACCCCGCACGTCTGATCCTCATGAACGACGTAGGGAAGGGCTATGCGCAACCGGTCTGCTAAAACCTTTGCAAGTAGCTTGTAATCTACACACAGCATGGTCAACGGCCGCCAGTTGCTAAGGTCTGTTACTTCCCCCTTCTTATATAAAAGTGACAGCACACCAACAGCCATTGATCCCCCGGGACCCCCGTCTCAAGGATGGCCTTCAAGACTTCGAGGACCACTGGTCCAAGTATACCCCAAAACTTAAAACTCAGCCGGCAGCCCATCCATCCCAGGCACCTTCCCTTTTCCCATCCTCCTAAGAGCGCTCTCAACCTCTTCTAGTGAAATCTGGGCCTCCATCACTTCTCTAATGTCCTCCGGCAACCGCCTGGACAAGTGTTCTAAAAACACATTTCCCTGCTCTACATCTATTTCCCTTTCCTTAAATAAACCTTGGAAATGATCAGTTGTCACCCTGACCATATCCTCTGGTTCTCTAACTATACTACCATTTTCTTCCCTAACACCATGCATTACCTTCCTACTCTGTCTTGCCCTAACCAACTTAAAGAACATAGCAGAACAAGTCTCATTATGTTCTAGAAAGCCGCTATGCGCACGCTCCAGGAAAGCTCGAGCCTTCCGCTCCTGCAACTCCCTGAGCTGCGCCTTTAGGGTTGCGGATCTCTCCCAGTCAAACGACCCGCCGAGGTTGCCTGCCTCGTATTCGAGTTCAATTAACCTTTGGATACGATCCACCTCCCTCCTCTCCTCCCTTTTTTTCCTCTTGCAATACCCTATCATAAAAGCCCTAATCCTTACCTTAACTAATTCCCACCACTCAAACACCCCCTCGCACATGGACCGGAGGCCCTCAAGCCTCCTAAAGAAACCATAAAACCCTTCAACAAAAGCCTGCTCCTCCAGCACATCCCGATCTAGCTTCCAGTACCCCCTACCAAAGAGGCAGACTGGCGATCCCACCTGCAGGAGCACCCCGTCGTGATCCGAAAAGAAAACAGGCAACAGCCGCCCAGACAAATTACCCAAAGACCTGGGTACAAAAATATAGTCGAGCCTCCGCTCAACCCCCCTGGAGTTACGCCATGTATGACCGTCCATTTTCGGAGTAGTGTGCAGACCACCATCTACCAGACCATGGCAAGCCATTAGCCTGGCAATGGCGCCTGCACTGCTATCCCCCCTCTTCCTAAATCTGTATTAAAATCCCCCCCTATCACTAATTTCCTATTTGTGACACACAGGGGCGTCAGACAGTTCACCATCTCCCTCCTGTCTGCCACCACCTGTGGCCCATACACCACCACTAATCTAAATTTACAATCCCTTATCGTGACATCCACCCCATAACCCTCCCCTGCATTACCACAAAAGAATCTTCCACTTTTACCTCCCTGTGCCCACACAAAATCCCTACCCCCGATGAGTGCACCCCCCCTACACCCCAAACCGACTCCCCCTTGTCCCACTCCCTCTTAAACCTACTAACATCCCCTCCATCCCTCAGGTGAACCTCCTGTAAAAACAAAAATCAAACCCCACACCCTCCAAATAACTAAAAACCGCCCTCCTCTTAACAATATCCCTTAAACCCCTTACATTTAAACTTACAAAAGTAAAATTAGACTCCATGAAAAATTAAAAACATGTAATACACTCAAATTCCAAACCCAGACAGAAAAAAAAAAAAACAGGAGACTCACCCGATGCTCCCCTGCTCCATATCTACCGGTGAGAACACCATCCGTAATCCTGACATCCCCCCCTCTTCCTCCATCACACCATCCCAGGATGCAGGAATAGTGTTTGGCTCCGGGGTGCCCTGCACCCTGGGTCTACCCCCCACAATCCTCCCCCTCCCCAGTGTTGCAGCTGGTTTGGAAAAAAATTTGGGGAGGCTGAGTCCCCAAACAAAAAACTCCCCAACTCCTCCTGTACCCAGTCTTGAGTCTTGTTAGGTGTGTCCCCACCCAAATGAGATTGAGGGCCTGGGGAAACCAGCTGCAACCCAGAGGTTTCTCCCACCCCCATCACTCTCTTGGCCATCCCCTCCCCCTCACTGTCGGCCAATCGCACCCTCCTCTTCATTCTCTTCTTTGGTGATGGCGGCAGTGGAGAGATACCACCCCCTCCCCCCGCCAGCTCCTCCACCATACCCCTCATCTCTTCCACCAGGGCACTTTCCCCCCAGTCCACTTGCTCTTCCACCGTCTCCTTCTCCACCACTCCTCCCTCGCTTTCTTCTCTCTCATGCTCCTCCACTCGGTTGCCTTCTTCCGCCTCTTTTCCTGGTTCTCCTACTCCCGTGCCTTCCGTTTCCTTCTCTCTTCCATCCGCCGCTTCTTGCTCCTCTTCCTTCCTTGTGGCCTTCCCCTCTGGACTTGTACTCTTGTCATGAGGCGTGCTTCCTTCCCCTCCTCTTCTTCCCCCATCCCCCGCTCCTGCTCCCCCCCCAGCCGCAGACGCATATGACCTCTGACGGGCCGGGCACCCCCGCCACAGGTGTGCTGACGAGCCACACCCATGGTATGTCTTAGGCTTGTCACAATCCCTCGCCTCGTGATCCTCAGATCCACAAAATCTGCATTTTCTCATGCTGCACGAGGCGAAAATGTGTCCGTAGGCCATACAGCGCCTGCAAAATGGGGGCTGACGTGCATAAAACAACATCCCCCTGTCAGCCCCAAGGGAGAACATAGCAGGAGGATGGAGGTAGCCACCATGTCCCTTTGGGTCCTCTCTGAGGAGGACCTGGAAGCCTCTCCTCCCATTCCAAAACCCAAGGGAGTCTTTGAGGTGCCTAGCTGAGGAGACGTTATCCATGTATCTCCCCAGAAAAGCCCTCACCTCTTCGTCCTTAACGTAAGGGTTGTAAATGTTGACAGTTACAACCCTAAAGTTATTCTTCGCCAGGCTTGTTATTTCGTAGTGGCACATCGGCCTCTCACCTCCCACTGCTCTTGCCCTTCTCAGGATATCATCGTGTTTTTCCTCTGTATATAGCGCCACGTCGTATGCTCCCTCCAACGAGTTGCCTTGGAAACAAAACACATCCTTCACCGTCAGCTTTAGAATCCCCATCAATATTATCCTTCCAAAAGATTCCCGTCCTAAAGGCTCCAACTCCTTTTCCTTCCAAGCAAAACGAATCGTGTTGGCCAGCCCAATCCCAGGGACCGACCGTGTTGATGCATTTAGCATCATCTCCGCTTATTTTTTTATATAAATAAATGTGGGACACAAAAAAGGCAGTGGAGAACACCATTGCCCAAAATGCATTGCTCCAATAACTTTCAAAAGATTGTTTCGGAAGTTTGCCCCCAATTTTCCTATGAAGGAAGTCGCGCAAAAATGTGTGTATTTTCACACGAATTAAGCCACACAAAATGCACAAAATCTGATGAAATACTTTTTGTGCATATTTCTACGAATTGAGTGTGAGATTGTGTTGGAAGTAGCCTGAACCTATCAATGTTACATTGCGCTGGGTGAATGGAATATGAATGACAGTCATCCAATATGCTGTAATAGAAATAAGGCCATGGTCATAATCTTAAATGGCACCGACCGCCACTGATCCAGGCCCGTTTCTCAGAATGATGTAGACCCACAATGGCTCCCTTTATCTCTCCAGTCGATCACCCCTGGTTGGGAGAGACTTGTTTCAGGTGGTCGTTCGAATAGGATATGGTGCACTCGGGGCTCCTGCGCATCCAATCAATCAGAATAGAATGTACCATCTGTAGTCTTCCCTCCTCTTTTACTCCTTCTCCTCTCCTCTCCATTTAGTTGTATCCCCCTCTTCTCTGCTTTGCTCTCTGTTCTCATTGACTCTATTCAGTACATACAAATGATGATAACTGATGTGGCTCATTCAACGGAATGCATTTTTTGTAATGTCAGTTGAGCTGAATCAATTAATCACAGCACATATCGATGGTCCTGTGGGTACACTCTCATTGGCCCCCTTGTCCACCCATTATACCATCATTGACTTTAATGGAGATGCCCGTTCTATTCAAAAAAACAAATGCTGTTCTTACTGAGACTGTGCCATCCAAAACTCCATGACCGTCACAGCCCTAGTGTGTATGTGTTTGGTTGTGTCTGAGTCTGTGTGTGTATGTGTTTGGTTATGTCTGAGTCTGTGTGTGTTTGTGTGTGTATGTGTTTGGTTATGTCTGAGTCTGTGTGTGTGTGTATGTGTTTGGTTATGTCTGAGTCTGTGTGTGTGTGTGTGTATGTGTTTGGTTATGTCTGAGTCTGTGTGTGTGTGTGTGTATGTGTTTGGTTATGTCTGAGTCTGTG
>NC_088220.1:58146982-58174482 GCF_036934945.1 Oncorhynchus masou masou
TCTCAATTCAATTCAAAGGCCTGTCTCTCTCAGCACGGTAATTAATGCAGACCCTCTCATCTCATCGAATCACCACAAGAGCCAAACACACACACACACACACACACACATACACAGATGACCAACATCATTCCAGTTCCCAAGAACTCTAAGGCTTCATGCCACAATGACTACCACCCTGTAGCATTCACATCTGTAATCATGAAGTGCTTTGAGAGGCTGGTTATGGCTCACATCAACTCCATCATCCCAGACACCCTAGAACCACTCCAATTTGCATACCGACCCAGCAGATCCATTGACGACACAATCTCACTTGCAATCTCAATTCCTACTGCCCTCACCCACCTAGAAAATAGGAATACCTACTGTATGGAAGTATGCTGTTCATTGAATACAGCTCAGCGTTCAACACCATTGATTCCTCCAAGCTCGTCACCAAGCTTAGGACCCTGGGACTGAACACGTCCCTCTGCAACTGGATCCTGGACCCCAGGTGGTGAGGGTAGGCAATATCAACTCCGCCACGTTGACCCTCAACACGGGAGCCCCACAGGGGTGTGTGCTTTGTCCTCTCCTGTACTCCCTGTTCAGCCACGACTACGTGGCCACGCACAATACCATCATCAAGTTTGCAGACGACACGATGGTTGGTAGGCCTGATCACAGGTGATGAGGAGACTACAAGGAGTAGGTCAGTAACCTGGCAGTGTGGGGCTCCAACAACAACCTCTCCCTCACTGACAGTAAGACCAAAAACCGATCGTGGACTACAAGAAGAGGAGGGCGACCAAGACCCCAACCACATCGACGGCGCTACAGTGCAGCAGCTTAAAGTTCCTCCGTGTCCAAATCAATACGGACTTAAAATGGTCCACAGACACACGCACAGGAGGTTGAAAAGCTCTACAGCCATACCATTGAGAGGATCATGACTGGCTCCAGCCACCCAAGCCACAGACTGTTCTCTCTGATTCCGCACGACAAGCGGTGCCGGTGCATGAATTCTGACCGACAGGCTGCTGAACAGCTTCTATCCTAAAGCCATAAGACTGCTAAATAGCTAACAACAGGGCTACAAGGACTACCTGAGTTGACCCTTGTATTTTATTTCACTCACACACACTGACACTCCAACACACACACAAACACTCATTTCGTAGTTTGCTCACACACACACATAATATGCACATACATTTATACTGACTCTACACACACACACAGACTCACATACAATCATCATCACCGACATCATTCCAGTTCCCAAGAACTCTAAGGCTTCATGCCACAATGACTGCAGGGTAGCCTAGTGGTTCAAATCCCCGAGCTGACAAGGTACAAATCTGTTGTTCTGCCCCTGAGCAGGAAGTTAACCCACTGTTCCTAGGCCTTCATTGAAAATAATTTGTTCTTAACTGACTTGCCTAGTAAAATAAAGGTAAAAAATCAAATATACGCTGCTGCTTCTCTGTGTATCATATATTCGGATGTCTAGTCACCTATTCACTCTATCGACAACCACGCTGATCCTCAACACAGGGGCCCCTCAGGGGTGTGTGCTCAGTCCCCTCCTGTACTCCCTGTTCACCCATGACTGCATGGCCAAGCACGACTCCAACACCATCATTACATTTGTAGGCCTGATCACTGACAATGATGAGACAGCCTATAGGGAGGAGGTCAGAGACCTGGCAGTGTGGTGCAAGGATAACAACCTCCCCCTCAACATGATCAAGACAAAGGAGATGATTGTGGACTAAAGGAAAAGGAGGACCAAGCACGCCCTCATTCTCATTGACGAGGCTGTAGTGGAGCAGGTTGAGAGCTTCAAGTTCCTTGGTGTCCACATCACCAACAAACTATCATGGTCCAAACACACCAAGACAGTCGTGAAGAGGGCACAACAACACCTATTCCCCCTCAGGAGACTACAGCTGCACCATCGAGAGCACCCTGACAACTGCTCGGCCTCCAACACCAAGGCACTACAGAGGGTAGTGCTTATGGCCCAGTACATCACTGGGGCCAAGCTTCATGCCATCCAGGACCTCTATGTCACGACTTCCGCCAAAGTTGGTTCCTCTCCTTGTTCGGCGGTCGACGTCACCGGCCTTCTAGCCATTGTCGATCCACTTTTAATTTTCCATTTGTTTTGTCTTTGTTTTACCTGGTTTCAATTCCCTAATTACATGTTCATTATTTAACCCTTCGTTATCCCCATGGTTTTTGTGCGTGTTTGTTTATTGTGAGTTCGGTCTGATGTTTTTGGGCTTGGTGTTACTTGTATTCTGAATTTTTGAGTAAAGTTCCTTCTGTTGCTCATCTCTGCTGTGCTGCGCCTGACTCCTCTACACCAACAACACCCAGATCCTTACACTCTATGCCAGGCGGTGTCAGAGGAAGGCCCAAAAAATTGCAAAATACTCTATCCATCCTAGTCATAGACTGTTCTCTCTGCTACCACATGGCAAGCGGTAGCGAAGTGCCAAGTCTAGGTCCAAAAGGCTTCTTAACAGATTCTACCCCCAAGCCATAAGACTCCTGAACAGCTAATCAAATGGCTACCCAGACTATTTTCATTGTCTACATCTACCTACATGTACATATTACCTTAATTACCTCGACTAACCGGTGCCCCCGCACATTGACTCTGTACCATTACCCCCTCTATATAGCCTCGCTACTGTTATTTTATTGTTGCTCCTTAATTATTTGTTATTTGTAAATTGTTCTTATTTTTAATTTACATTTTTACTTTTATTTATTCATTTTTTACTTCAGTTTATTTCAGTAAATACTTTTTAAAAACTGCATTGTTGATTAAGGGCTTGTAAGTAAGCTTTTCACTGTAAGGTGAAATACCTGTTGTATTCAGCGCATATGAAAAATACATTTGATTTGATTTTGATTTGATCCAGTATCCCAGCACATTGTAAATAATGGTACTGGAACTGACTCTGTATATAGATAGCTCACTTACTTTATTGTGTTCTTCTTATTTCTTATTTTGATTTCTTGTGCGTTTTTGTTCTGACTTGTTATTTTTTTGTATAACAGTGTTATTGATTACTGCATTGTTGTGGTTAGAGCTTGCGAGAAAGGCATTTCGCTGTACTTGTGTATGTGACATTAAAGCACTAAATTGAAAACACACACACACACATACAAAATCCCTCACTCACACACACATGCACCCTCGGGGGAATGATAAAAGGCTTTTCTCCATTTTTTCTCCCTATTTTTGAGGAGAGAAAGTCAAAGGAGCATCTTTCCTTTTGACCCGTCTCTATACACAGACAGACAGGCAGACAGACAGGCAGACAGACAGACAGACAGACAGACAGACAGACAGACAGACAGAAATAGTACAACACCTTCCCGTGGCCTATTGTAAAGTGGGAGGGTGAGAGGGAGGAATACATTTGTGATAAAGGAAATTAAATTAAATGAAAGGAGAGTGTAATGGGGCGGTTGAGCTAACGTAGGCTAATGTGATTAGCATGAGGTAGTAAGTAACAAGAACATTTCCCAGGACATAGACATACAGATCAAGTCAGAAGTTTGCATACACCTTAGCCAAATACATTTACACTCAGTTTTTTCCACAATTCCTGACATTTAAGTAAACATTCCCTCTCTTAGGTCAGTTAGGATCATCACTTTATTTTAAGAATGTGAAATGTCAGAATAATAGTAGAGATAATGATTTATTTCAGCTTCTATTTCTTTCATCACATTCCCAGTGGGTCAGAAGTTTACATACTGTACACTCTATTAGTATTTGGTAGCATTGCCTTTAAATTGTTTGACTTGGATGAACCATTTTGGTTAGCCTTCCACAAGCTTCCCACAATAAGTTGGGTGAATTTTGGCACATTCCTCCTGACAGAGCTGGTGTAACTGAGTCAGGTTTGTAGGCCTCCTTGCTCGCACACGCTTTTTCAGTTCTGCCCACAAGTTTTCTTTAGGATTGAGGTCAGTGCTTTGTGATGGCCACTCTAATACCTTGACTTTGTTGTCCTTAAGCCAACTTTGGAAGTATGCATTGTCCATTTGGAAGACCCATTGCGACCAAGCTTTAACTTCCTGACTGCTGTCTTGAGATGTTTCTTCAATATATCCACATCATTTTCCTCATCATCTATTTTGTGAATTCCAGTTCCTCCTGCAGCAAAGCACCCCCACAACATGATGCTGCCACCCCCATGCTTTCTATTTTACCATGTAAGTTGACTGAGAACACATTCTCATTTACAGCAACAACCTGGAGAATAGTTACAGGGGAGAGGAGGGGGATGAATGAGCCAATTGTAAGCTGGGGATGATTAGGTGACCATAATGGTATGAGGGACAGATTGGGAATTTAGCCAGGACACCAGGGTTAACACCCCTACTCTTACAATAAGACCCATGGGATCTTTAATGACCTCAGAGAGTCAGGACACCTGTTCAACATCCCATCTGAAAGACAGCACCCTACACATGGCAGTGTCCCCAATCACTTCACTGGGGGATTGGGATATAAGAGTGCCTCCTACTGGCCCGCCAACACCACTTCCAGCAGCATCTGGTCTTCCATCCAGGGACTGACCAGGACCAATCCTGCTTAGTTTAAGAAGCAAGCCAGCAGTGGGATGCAGGGTGGTATGCTGCTGGCACAGCTGGGATGGTGTTCTTCAGCTTGCAAGCATCCCCCTTTTTCCTCCAAACATAACAATGGTCATTATAGCCAAACAGTTCGATTTTTGTTTCATCAGACCAGAGGACATTTCTCCAAAAAGTACGATCTTTGTCTCCATGTGCAGTTGCAAACCGTGGTCTGGCTTTTTTTATGGCAGTTTTGGAGCAGTGGATTCTTCCTTGCTGAGCGGCCTTTCAGGTTATGTCGATATAGGACTCGTTTTACTGTGGATATACAGTGCCTTGCGAAAGTATTCGGCCCCCTTGAACTTTGCGACCTTTTGCCACATTTCAGGCTTCAAACATAAAGATATAAAACTGTATTTTTTGTGAAGAATCAACAACAATTGGGACACAATCATGAAGTGGAACGACATTTATTGGATATTTCAAACTTTTTTAACAAATCAAAAACTGAAAAATTTGGCGTGCACAATTATTCAGCCCCCTTAAGTTAATACTTTGTAGCGCCACCTTTTGCTGCGATTACAGCTGTAAGTCGCTTGGGGTATGTCTCTATCAGTTTTGCACATCGAGAGACTGAAATTTTTTCCCATTCCTCCTTGCAAAACAGCTCGAGCTCAGTGAGATTGGATGGAGAGCATTTGTGAACAGCAGTTTTCAGTTCTTTCCACAGATTCAGGTCTGGACTTTGACTTGGCCATTCTAACACCTGGATATGTTTATTTTTGAACCATTCCATTGTAGATTTTGCTTAATGTTTTGGATCATTGTCTTGTTGGAAGACAAATCTCCGTCCCAGTCTCAGGTCTTTTGCAGACTCCATCAGGTTTTCTTCCAGAATGGTCCTGTATTTGGCTCCATCCATCTTCCCATCAATTTTAACCATCTTCCCTGTCCCTGCTGAAGAAAAGCAGGCCCAAACCAGGATGCTGCCACCACCATGTTTGACAGTTGGGATGATGGGTTCAGGGTGATGAGCTGTGTTGCTTTTACGCCAAACATAACGTTTTGCATTGTTGCCAAAAAGTTCAATTTTGGTTTCATCTGACCAGAGCACCTTCTTCCACATGTTTGGTGTGTCTCCCAGGTGGCTTGTGGCAAACTTTAAACAACACTTTTTATGGATATCTTTAAGAAATTGCTTTCTTCTTGCCACTCTTCCATAAAGGCCAGATTTGTGCAATATACGACTGATTGTTGTCCTATGGACAGAGTCTCCCACCTCAGCTGTAGATCTCTGCAGTTCATCCAGAGTGATCATGGGCCTCTTGGCTGCATCTCTGATCAGTCTTCTCCTTGTATGAGCTGAAAGTTTAGAGGGACGCCCAGGTCTTGGTAGATTTGCAGTGGTATGATACTCCTTCCATTTCAATATTATCGCTTGCACAGTGCTCCTTGGGATGTTTAAAGCTTGGGAAATCTTTTTGTATCCAAATCTGGCTTTAAACTTCTTCACAACAGTATCTCGGACCTGCCTGGTGTGTTCCTTGTTCTTCATGATGCTCTCTGCGCTTTTAACGGACCTCTGAGACTATCACAGTGCAGGTGCATTTATACGGAGACTTGATTACACACAGGTGGATTGTATTTATCATCATTAGTCATTTAGGTCAACATTGGATCATTGAGAGATCCTCACTGAACTTCTGGAGAGAGTTTGCTGCACTGAAAGTAAAGGGGCTGAATAATTTTGCACGTCCAATTTTTCAGTTTTTGATTTGTTAAAAAAGTTTGAAATATCCAATAAATGTCTTTCCACTTCATGATTGTGTCCCAATTGTTGTTGATTCTTCACAAAAAATACAGTTTTATATCTTTATATTTGAAGCCTGAAATGTGGCAAAGTTCAAGGGGGCCGAATACTTTTGCAAGGCACTGTATGCCTAGTTTCCTGAAATGGGTCACATATTAGAAATACATCAAAACACAATAATGTTGAAGTAAAAGGCCCCTGCCAACTAATTCTGCCTTGTGTAAGTTTAAGAAGCATTGCCTTGTGCCTTGAAATTCCATTATCAACAAACCCACATATCTTCAAGATATTTTCTAATTTGGTCACATTTGAAGGCAGAGCTCATTAAAATCATACCCAAATATGCAAAGTAGGATATTGCGTATTTCTACCTTTGTGGACCTATTTAGGATACATCATCATGAAGAGAATGAAATTCATATCCATAATTATGCATTTCTGTTTAGTACAGATCAGGGACCCATGATGAAATTCCATTACCGCAAATCCTTTAGCGGGTCTAAATCCACTTCACTTACTGTAATTCAATAACCAGAAATGATTTTTCATGTCATAGCTGACACCCTATTGTTTCTGCAGACATTGTTGAATCTTAATTCAGAGCAAATATTTATCATAGTTTTTTTGCATCTGCAAAGTTCTTCCAGTAAATGTGTATTTGTGAAATGTTCAGTGACAATTGTTAAAACTAGTAATTGTGCATAGAGTTGTATGGTTTGTTAAGCTTTGAAATCAATGCTTTTTGTTTAGCATACATTTTAACTGACAAATCTGAGTTGCAGCACAGTTCCATTACTGTGGAATTGCCTATAGGGAAGGAGGGAAAGAAGGGAAAGAGACAGGGATCCCTGGCAGTCATCCAGACCAGATAATCAGCTCCTCCTTTGTTGCCCTCTTTCTCTCTCTGTATCTCTCTCTCTCGCTCTCTTCCCCTCTGGTCCTCTCTGTCCCCCACTGGGTACCCTTGCAGTGAGGTCAGTGGTCGTTGCTAAGCAATCATCCAGTCCATTACCCTGGCAACATGTCCTAAAAGACCACACCACATGTAGAGTAGAGCCACCTGCACCACCTGTAGAGTGCCAATCACTCTGTCCATCACATGCATGCATGCGCACACACACACACAAACACTATTTTTCTCTCTCTCTCTCTCTCTCTCTTCTTCCTTTCTCTCTCACACACACACACACTCCTCATATTTACCATACACATATTATATAAATATCTCTGCCTGCTGTCATTTAGTAATTGTTTGATTGCCTTAGCAGGCTGATCTAATCTCTCAATGTTGATGTTAAATAAATTATATTCAGATGAACACATCTCCGAAAGCTCTGTAGAGATGATTAGAGTTTGTGTCAGAAAGTAAGTTTGGTACCATCTGGGCTGCCCTCCAGGCAGTCATGTGTTGTAGTGTTTGATAAAAGCAAGAGCCTTGTAGGATTTCACCAAACCATTTGGAATGTATCACTCAATTGTGACTCATTAAGGAACTTTGTGTAATGAACACGATGGGAGACAGAGAGCTGGTTTCAAGCGCAGGGCGCAGCAGGTGTTTACTGTGAAGGACCACAGGAGGAGGCAGGTAGCTGGGTCCAGGGGCAGGCAGAAGGTCATACACAGGAGGAGGCAGGTAGCTGGGTCCAGGGGCAGGCAGAAGGTCATACACAGGAGGAGGCAGGTAGCTGGGTCCAGGGGCAGGCAGAAGGTCATACACAGGAGGAGGCAGGTAGCTGGGTCCAGGGGCAGGCAGAAGGTCATACACAGGAGGAGGCAGGTAGCTGGGTCCAGGGGCAGGCAGAAGGTCATACACAGGAGGAGGCAGGTAGCTGGGTCCAGGGGCAGGCAGAAGGTCATACACAGGAGGAGGCAGGTAGCTGGGTCCAGGGGCAGGCAGAAGGTCATACACAGGGGGTCCTAAAGGCCAACAGTCCAGGCAGGGAAAAGGGTAGTAACAAAGTCCGGGAGATCAGGCAATAGGTAGATAACAGGAAATCCGATCCGAGGCTAAAGTACAGGCAGTGAAGAGGCAAAAGGCGTCATTAGTGAGGCAGGAAAAAACTATCATACACGGGAGAAGTAAATTACGGCGAAACCAGATCTCCAAATAGAAGTGTGTCACAAAACAAACAATACCTCGCAATGATGGGGTACAATGAACTGAACTAAATAGTGTGTGATAATGACATGCAGGTGTGTGAACAGGTGATCAGAATTCAGGTGATTGGGATCTGGAGAGTGAGCTGCGTTCAGGGGATCAATGTGTTTGAGAGTGTGAGTTGGAAGCAGAAGTTATACTTTGGGGCCTTGAAAAGTGCTATATGTATTATTATTAGTCATTTACTCCAGAAGTAGTGTGTTTTCTTTCACCCACAGAACATAATGCCTTTACATTACGCAGTACTTCAATATTTTCACCATAGGGGAAGTGTATGTTTGCTCGAGTTCTAGCCCACTGTATACATGCCCATAGCCCTGGGTGTTCTAACTAGCAGACACACTCCAGCCAGTGTAATCAAGCCCACACCATGCTGCTGTTTTACAGTGGTGTCCTAGGAGCGTGCTCTGTCTGTACATGCATGGTGATCTACAACACACTGGCTAACGCAGCTCCCTGCTCCAGCTGTAAATAACCAGCAAGCTATTAGAGCTGGGCCACTGCAGAACTGCCTGCGATACACACACACATGACCACCTGCGCACACACTCACATATGCACACACAGACACGCACACACGGTGAGCTCATCTGTCATTAGCTGGGATTGATTAACGAGGCATTTTAATTGATCTTGTTGTGTTCTTGTCAGCCGAGTCCAAGACATGATGTGGGCGTCGCACTACATAAATCCTTCAACATCAGGTCTGTCAAAGTTAACCCTTAATCTAGTTATGGTTATTGGTGCCAGTCATTTATCAGCAGCTTTGACATAATACTGCAGCAGGAAGATCCTCCTGTTGCAGCCAATCAAAAGTGTTAAAACAATATTTAAAAAATGCATTTCTCTGTAGATGGTTGCCAATGCACGAAGTGCTTGACTTCACCGTGTGAAGGAGTGAAGTCCCACTGCTGCAGCAATGGCATTTTTAAAAGTCACTTTTGAATGCCTCCACGATTAAAACTACACGATCATTTTTGGTCAACCTTGGTTTCTCAAATGATTGCCTCGCCTGGTTCACCAACTACTTCTCTGATAGAGTTCAGTGTGTCAAATCGGAGGGTCTGCTGTCCGGACCTCTGGCAGTCTCTATGGGGGTGCCACAGGGTTCAATTCTTGGACCGACTCTCTTCTCTGTATACATCAATGAGGTCGCTCTTGCTGCTGGTGAGTCTCTGATCCACCTCTATGCAGACGACACCATTCTGTATACTTCTGGCCCTTCTTTGGACACTGTGTTAACAACCCTCCAGGCAAGCTTCAATGCCATACAACTCTCCTTCCGTGGCCTCCAATTGCTCTTAAATACAAGTAAAACTAAATGCATGCTCTTCAACCGATCGCTACCCGCACCTGCCCGCCTGTCCAACATCACTACTCTGGACGGCTCTGACTTAGAATACGTGGACAACTACAAATACTTAGGTGTCTGGTTAGACTGTAAACTCTCCTTCCAGACCCATATCAAACATCTCCAATCCAAAGTTAAATCTAGAATTGGCTTCCTATTTGCAACAAAGCATCCTTCACTCATGCTGCCAAACATACCCTTGTAAAACTGACCATCATTTGCTCACATCATATATAGACTTGTTGATACTGTATTATTGACTGTATGTTTGTTTTACTCCATGTGTAACTCTGTGTCATTGTATGTGTCGAACTGCTTTGCTTTGTCTTGGCCAGGTCGCAATTGTAAATGAGAACTTGTTCTCAACTTGCCTACCTGGTTAAATAAAGGTGAAAAAATTGTGTATCACGACAGGGCTCCTGTGAATCAGGTGGGTTCTCAGGTGTCAGTATGACTCTGGCAGAGCTGAGGTATGAAGAGCAGCTTCCTCCTGTACCATAAAGGATCTCTCTCCCTCCATAGAACCCAGCAGCCTCTAACTGCACTTCATCTGAATGTTAGCACTCTGAAACACACACACACACACACACACACACACACACACACACACACACACACACACACACACACACACACACACACACACACACACACACACACACACACACACACACACACACACACACACACACACACACACACACACACACACACACACACACACACACACACACAGTGGTGGTGGTAATTGACAGTTTGAGTCACTAGGATTCAGTCACAGACTCTCCAAGCCATCTATTTCCAGGGACCGGATGTTCCCCTAATGCCGAAATGATTGCAGGCGGAATCATATTATTCATTCTCTCAATCGTGATAATTCAGTAACCGAAAAATGTGTCTATAGGAGGAAAATGCAGTGCCTGTCTCAAAGTTCCCACCTACTCTTATCTCTCCTCACTCGACACACCATTCCAATTTATTTAAATGACAACACAGGGCTAAGCCTGGCAGTTCTACTTCTCCTTCTACACCCTCATAATGACCCAGGAGGTAGTGGGCTCTGAGGCTCTGCGGGATGGTAGCAGCTAATTTTGGGACATTTGGAGATGCGGTGTGGAAATATTGTATTAATTGTGCATGAGGACTGACTCCTCGTCTTGTCCGACACATAAATACACAGGTGCACAGACACACACACACATTGCTCCATTTCAGTGTCTGTGACTAAGAGGGATCAGATTAACAATAATTACTGTACATACTTTCTTTATTGGGCAGCAATTACAAAAAAAACTGCTCCTCAACATGTTCCGGTAAAAACCACATGTTGAGCTTTTACAGACATGAAGGTGCTCTATACTTTCCTTCCCCATTATCTCTCTCACACCCCTCTCTTCTCTAAGTGTGTGTGGTGATGTTGTTTTTTATTTATTTGTTTTACCTTTATTTTACTAGGCAAGTCAGTTAAGAACAAATTCTTATTTTCAATGACGGCCTAGGAACAGTGGGTTAACTGCCTGTTCAGGGGCAGAATGACAGATTTTGTACTTTGTCAGCTCGGGGATTTGAACTTTTGGTTACTAGTCCAATGCTCTAACCACTAGGCTACACTGCCATGTATGGCTGTAGGTTCTAAATGGGATGTTTTAGTCAGTGGTGGAAGGAAGGGTCTGTGGTCTGTACTGCTCCCCAGAGCCAGCCTCTAACATGGACATTTATAGAGCAAAGCCCATTTTTCCTGCTTCAATTGGAGATGAAATTACCAAAGGGAGAAGGAACAACTAGCTGTGTTCATAAAGAGGCCTGCAATGCATCCAACCCCGCGTGTGCATGTGCGGACAGGCATGTGTGCACGTTTGTGTCAGTTCCTCAGGCGGTAGTGTACTAGAGTTGCCCTGCTCTCTGTGAAGTCAAGGTTATTCCTGCCGTGCTGCGTCTCTCTCCTCCCCTGTCAGGTTCTCTAGTGGGACGCCTCCTCCCCTGTCAGGTTCTCTAGTGGGACGCTGACAGCAACATCAGGGGAAAGCAGGACTCAGTGCTCACAGTGTGTGTGTGTGTGTGTGTGTGTGTGTGTGTGTGTGTGTGTGTGTGTGTGTGTGTGTGTGTGTGTGTGTGTGTGTGTGTGTGTGTGTGTGTGTGTGTGTGTGTGTGTGTGTGTGTGTGTGTGTGTGAGAGAGAGTGTATGTGCATCATACTGACACTTGAGAACCCAATATTCATTAGCTACGTACCATGGACAGCTAAACATGTTCCCGTCATTCTGCCTCAGCTTCGGCTGACACTTAACACGAGGTCTGTGTAGCTTTACATCTCACCCTGTCATTCACTCGCATGGACATTTTCAGAAAAAGCTGATGACAGAGAATGTAAAGTGTATATTTTGCGGGTTGTGTGTATGGGCGAAAAAACATAGAGTACTGTAAATCAAAGAATACTGCAAATCACAGAGTACTCTAAATCATAGGCAGCAGGGGGGGCAGTAGGTAGCCTAGTGGTTAGAGTGTTGGGCCAGTAACCGAAAGGTTGCTGGATTGAATCCCCGAGCTGACAAGGTAAACATCTGCCGTTCTACCCCTGAACAAGGCAGTTAACCCAGTGTTACCCGGTAGGCCATCATTGTAAATAAGAATTTATTCATAACTAACTTCTTGCATCGAGCAATCCCGGATCCGGGATCCTATTTATAGCCTCAAGCTCATTAGCATAACGCAACGTTAACTATTCATGAAAATCGCAAATGAAATGAAATAAATATATTTGCTCTCAAGCTTAGACTTTTCTTAACAACACTGTCATCTCAGATTTTCAAAATATGCTTTTCAACCATAGCTAAACAAGCATTTGTGTAAGAGTATTGATAGCTAACATAGCTATAAGCCTAGAATTCAGCCAGCAACATTTTCACAAAAACAAGAAAATCATTCAAATAAAATCATTTACCTTTGAAGAACTTCAGATGTTTTCAATGAGGAGACTCTCAGTTAGATAGCAAATGTTCAGTTTTTCAAAAAAATATTATTTGTGTAGGACAAATCGCTCCGTTTTGTTCACGTTTGGCTATGAAAAAACCTGTATCCAGTTATAGCCTCAAGCTCATTAGCATAACGTAACGTTAACTATTTATGAAAATCGCAAATGAAATGAAATGAATGTGCTAGCTCTCAAGCTTAGCCTTTTCTTAACAACACTGTCATCTCAGATTTTCTAAATATGCTTTTGAACCATAGCAAAACAAGCATTTGTGTAAGAGTATTGATAGCTAGCGTAGCATTTAGCGTAGCATTTAGCGGGCAACATTTGCACAAAAACCAGAAAAGGATTCAAATAAAATCATTTACCTTTGAAGAACTTCGGATGTTTTCAATGAGGAGACTCTCAGTTACATAGCAAATGTTCAGTTTTTCCTGAAAGATTCTTTGTGTAGGAGAAATTGCTCCGTTTTGTACATCACGTTTGGGTACCAAAAAAACCCAAAAATTCAGTCATCAAAACGGCTAACTGTTTTCCAAATTAACTCCATAATATCGACTGAAACACGGCAAACGCTGTTTAGAATCAATCCTCAATGTGTTTTTCACATATCTCTTCATTGATATATCGTTCGTGGTAGTCTACTTTCTCCGGTGAATCGCTTGGAAAAAGACGTGCAGTTGAAGATGACGCACCAATTTCGACGGAGGACACCGGGCGGACACCTGGCAAATGTAGTCTCTTATGGTCAATCTTCCATTGATATGCCTACAAATACGTCACAATGCTGCAGACACCTTGGGGAAACGATAGATCGGGCAGGCTCATTCCTTGCGCATTCACAGCCATATAAGGAGACAATGAAAAACAGAGCCTCAAAAATCCTGCTCATTTCCTGGTTGAAGTTTCATCTTGGTTTCGCCTGTAGCATCAGTTCTGGGGTACTCACAGACAATATCTTTGCAGTTTTGAAAACGTCAGAGTGTCCTCTTTCCAAAGCTGTCAATTATATGCATAGTCGAGCATCTTTTTGTGACAAAATATTGCGCTTAAAATGGGCAAGTTTTTTTTATCCAATAATGAAATTGCGCCCCCATAGATGTAACAGGTTAACTAACTAGTTATAAAGTCATGTAAACTCACTGTATCTGTGCTTTTCATTTTAATTTATCCTAGAGGGAGTTGCTTGGCTAACACAGGCTTATATCGGCTCTTATCCACATAGCTACACCCTCTAAGCAGGACTTTAAATGACAATCATCCCTGCTAATGATTCTGAATCATTACCTCAAAATTACAAGAACATCAGAATATAGCCATGTTTGTCCTCATGTTTGTCCCCATGTTTGTCCTCATGTTTGTCCCCATGTTTGTCCTCATGTTTGTCCCCATGTTTGTCCTCATGTTTGTCCTCATGTTTGTCCTCATGTTTGTCCCCATGTTTGTCCCCATGTTTGTCCTCATGTTTGTCCTCATGTTTGTCCCCATGTTTGTCCTCATGTTTGTCCCCATGTTTGTCCCCATGTTTGTCCCCATGTTTGTCCTCATGTTTGTCCCCATGTTTGTCCTCATGTTTGTCCCCATGTTTGTCCCCATGTTTGTCCCCATGTTTGTCCCCATGTTTGTCCCCATGTTTGTCCTCATGTTTGTCCTCATGTTTGTCCCCATGTTTGTCCCCATGTTTGTCCTCATGTTTGTCCTCATGTTTGTCCCCATGTTTGTCCCCATGTTTGTCCCCATGTTTGTCCTCATGTTTGTCCCCATGTTTGTCCTCATGTTTGTCCTCATGGTTGTCCCCATGTTTGTCCTCATGTTTGTCCCTACCAAGCATCTCATCCCTCTGAATGCAGCTTTAATGTTACTACAACGACATGTGTGATGAACATGACTTATCCCTCACCTGAATCACTGCCCACTGGACACAGGCAAGCTGAGAAAGTTGTGTGATTGAACAGTGTGTGTGTGTGTGTGTGTGTGTGTGTGTGTGTGTGTGTGTGTGTGTGTGTGTGTGTGTGTGCGCGCATCCGTTGGAGAGTCGGGCACTGATTGTGTGCGTGATACATTCACACCCACGGACATATTCAGACACACACGCGCACGCTATCGCTCTGCGTGAAGTCGTAAAAGCGTGTGAATTATTGTTCAGCCTCTCAGCTCTGGGAAATATTCAAATTGTTTTCATTTTCCGCTTAGGTGGTTTCAGATGATGGCCCCACAGAAAGAAAGTAAGGAGAAGAAAGATGAAATGACAAGAATCATATTGTAGGAAAACTGTGTCTGAGTTACCATTACCCAGTTCCTTTCAAATCAAATTAGGGGATCGATCAGCTACCTATCCATAAAATTAGGGGATCGATCAGCTACCTATCCATAAAATTAGGGGATCGATCAGCTATCTATCCATAAAATTAGGTGATCGATCAGCTATCTATCCATAAAATTAGGTGATCGATCAGCTATCTATCCATAAAATTAGGTGATCGATCAGCTATCTATCCATAAAATTAGGGGATCGATCAGCTATCTATCCATAAAATTAGGTGATCGATCAGCTATCTATCCATAAAATTAGGTGATCGATCAGCTATCTATCCATCAAATTAGGGGATCGATCAGCTATCTATCCATAAAAGTAGGTGATCGATCAGCTATCTATCCATCAAATTAGGGGATCGATCAGCTATCTATCCATAAAATTAGGTGATCGATCAGCTATCTATCCATCAAATTAGGGGATCGATCAGCTATCTATCCATAAAATTAGGGGATCGATCAGCTATCTATCCATCAAATTAGGGGATTGATCAGCTATCTATCCATAAAATTAGGGGATCGATCAGCTATCTATCCCTCAAATTAGGGGATCGATCAGCTATCTATCCATCAAATTAGGGGATCAATCAGCTATCTATCCATAAAATTAGGGGATCGATCAGCTATCTATCCATAAAATTGGGGGATCGATCAGCTATCTATCCATCAAATTAGGGGATCGATCAGCTATCTATCCATAAAATTAGGGGATCGATCAGCTATCTATCCATAAAATTGGGGGATCGATCAGCTATCTATCCATAAAAATAGGGGATCGATCAGCTATCTATCCATCAAATTAGGGGATCGATCAGCTATCTATCCATAAAATTAGGGGATCGATCAGCTATCTATCCATAAAATTGGGGGATCGATCAGCTATCTATCCATAAAAATAGGGGATCGATCAGCTATCTATCCATAAAATTGGGGACTATCAATTAACATTACTTGCATAATTTCTAATCCCCAGTTCCTTGTTGGAGCTGAGTTGAGGAACGTGATCAAGTCAAATCCATCAAGTTAAGTTTATTGGTAACGCACACAGTTTAGCAGATGTTATAGTGGGTGCAGAGAAATGCTTATGTTACTAGCTCCTAACAATGCAGTAAAATGTCACTCAGGTACACAAATAATCCACTAAAAACAGAAAGGTCAACAAGAAATGAAGGAATGTCGGAACTAATGCAACCAACAGCCCAAATATCACTGTAACAGTCATCAAAATGCAATCTATATGTATCTATACAGCAGTAGATAGATTAGGATGAGCTATATCACGAATCCAATATATAAATACAGTTGGGGTGTGTATAAACAGTGTAACTAAAATCCTATGTACATTAGTAGAAATATTAGAATGAGATATGTCGAGAATACAGTGTGTAAATACACAGTCCAAAAACCCCATAGCAAAATGGATGGAATTGCAGGAAATGAGCTTGGTGATTGGTGTGTATGACAGTATGGACAATATGTGAATAGAACAGGTGTGTACAGCAGTAGTGATACAGGATGAGCCATGACTAGAATACAGAATATACATATAAAGTGGGTATGTAAACATGATTAAAATGATCAGTGAACAATGGACTATGAAAATAGGACCACCATCTCTGAGGTGCGGGGTAGAGTACCGTGTGGTAGCCGGCTAGTGGGTGGAGGCTGGCTAATAGTGACTGTTGAACCATCTGATGGCCTGGAAATAGAAGCTGTTTATCAGTCTCTCGGTCCCAGCTTTGATGCACTTGTCCTGTCTCCGCCATCTGGACGGTAACATGGGGAACAGGCCATGGCTCAGGTGGCTCCACCAAAATGGAAAGTGAGGAGACCAGCTTAGCCTCTCCCGAGGAGGAAATCACCCCCAAAAAGGGCAGCAATGTTTTTTTTCAGTAATATTGCAGTGGTTCGTTTTTAAGAGGTCTGATGTTCAGCAAACAAATGTCCTGTGCAAAAATGTGTCAAAGACAATTGCTACAAAAAGCAGCAGCACAACCAACCTCTTCCATCACCTGCAACTGAAACAAGCGGTGGAGTTGGAGGAATGCGTGAGACTACGCAATGCCGATTCCAGTCGCCTGAGTCCCAAAACGTCTGCTAAAAGACAAACTACCATAGCCGCATCCTTTTCAAACGTAATCCCTTATGACAAGAAAAGTCTGAGGTGGAAGGAGATAACGGATGCAGTGACCAATTACATGGCGAAAGATATGGTCCCAATCTTTACAGTAGAAAAGCCGGGCAAAAAATCTGATAGGTACAATTGACCACAAATATCAGCTGCTAAACCGCAAGTATTTCACGGAAGAAGCCCTGCAGCAAATTTACACTACTACCAGCGAAAGAGTCGCAGAGAAGCTGGCTAGTGTTTCTTATTTTTCCACCACAGCCGATATATGGTCGAGCAGATCGTCAGAGCCATACATAAGTTTGACAGTCCACTACTTAAATGAAGACTGGAAATTGCTAAATGTCTGCCTCCAGACGTCTGATGATCATACGGGTGAAGTAATAGCCCAGGGTCTCAAAGACTCTCTGGCATCATGGAAGATGAACGGAGACCGACAGGTGTGCATGACAACTGACAGCGGGAGCGACATGATAAAAGCATTGCGCTTGAACAACTGGACACGCCTGCAGTGCTTTAGGCACAAAGTTAGGCACAATGAGTTATTTTCAAGCCAGCTGTAGGCTAATGTGTTAGTAGTGTCATTCTGCCAATCCAATAGCAAATATCCACAGGCTGTTTTAATTATAACAACAAATTAACTCAATTAAAACATTTTCAATCAAAATGATTATATAAATGACATATTCTAACAGCTAGTGGTCAAACATTCCTAAACAATAGAATAGACATGTGGGTGTGTGTTAATTTGTGTTGTTCATTTGTTTTGCACAAATAGGCCTTGAGGCCTTGTATATCTTTTTTATTTTAATAAAGAAAATTCTATGAAGAATTATATATTGGCCTTTTTTAATATGTTTAGAGAAAAACAAGAAATCGAGATTTATATGGTGAATAGTCCAAACCTCTGAAACAAATGTTGTTATTACTTTTAGGCACTACCAGCCCTAGGCCAAGCCTAATTTCTTCAGCCTGCTGAGGTTGAAGAGGTGCTGTTGTACCTTCTTCACCACACTGTCTGTTTGAAGGGTCCATGTCAGGTCCTCATTGATGTGCACGTGAACCTTTTCACCCTCTCCACTGTGGCCTTGTCTATGGGGATGAGGGGACGCTCTCTCTGCTGTCTCCTGTCGTTTTGTTGACATTGAGGCCCTCCACCAAGGCATTTACCTCCTCCTTGTAGGCTATCTCATCGTTGTTGATAATCCAGCCTACCACTATTGTCTCCAGCAAACTTGATGATTGAGTTGGAGACGTGCGTGGCCATGTGGTCATGGGTGAACAAGGAGTACAGGAGGGGGCTGAGTGCTCACCCCTGTGAAGCCCTCATGTTAAGGATCAGCTTGACGAAGATGTTGTTGTCTACCTTCACCACTGGGGTCGGCAAGTCAGGAAGTCATGGACCCAGTTGCACAGGGAAGTACAGAACCATTGCCTTGAGCTTAGGGATGAGCTTGGAGGGCACAATGGTGTTGAAGGCTGAGCTGGAGTCGATGAACAGCATTCTTACATTGGTATTCCTCTTGATTCGTGAGAAAGGATGAGTGTGTGTGTGTTTGTGCGTGTGCATGTGCATGTGTGTACCTTGTGTGTTGTGTGTTAAACTTGTGGTTCCCTGTGTGTATTTGTAATATTATCTCTCATGTGTTTATGTGTGTAACGTGTGTGTGAGTTTATCTTTTGACACATACAGTTGTTGTGTACACTGGGTATGCAAGCTGAACAGAGGCATTGAACAGAGTTGCCAGAATGTTCCGAGTCACATAGAGAACTTTTACAATGTTCCAGACATGGAACACAATAACACAATATCAGAAACCCCAGCGGAAGAATTATATAATTTCAGAAACTAAGAAAAAGAATACAGAAAAAGTAAAGAATGGAGAGAAAGTCAGGATGTCTGACAGAGAGGACAGGATGTCTGACAGAGTGGACAGAAAGACAAGATGTCTGACAGAGAGGACAGGATGTCTGACAGAGTGGAAAGAAAGACAGGATGTCTGACAGAGAGGACAGGATGTCTGACAGAGTGGACAGAAAGACAGGATGTCTGACAGAGAGGACAGGATGTCTGTCAAAGTGGACAGAAAGACAGGATGTCAAACAGAGTGGACAGAAAGACAGGATGTCTGACAGAGAGGACAGGATGTCTGACAGAGTGGACAGAAAGACAGGATGTCTGACAGAGAGAAGAGAAAGACAGACTGTCTGACTGAGATGAGAGAAAGACAGAATGTCTGACAGAGAGGACAGAAAGACATGATGTCTGACAGAGAGGAGAGAAAGACAGGATGTCTGACAGAGAGGAGAGAAAGACAGGATGTCTGACAGAGTGGAGAGAAAGACAGGATGTCTGACAGAGAGGACAGAAAGACAGGATGTCTGACAGAGAGGAGAGAAAGACAGGATGTCTGACAGAGAGGAGAGAAAGACAGGATGTCTGACAGAGTGGAGAGAAAGACATTATGTCTGACAGAGAGGACAGAAAGACAGGATGTCTGACAGAGAGGACAGGATGTCAAACAGAGTGGACAGAAAGACAGGATGTCTGACAGAGAGGACAGGATGTCAAACAGAGTGTACAGAAAGACAAGATGTCTGACAGAGAGGACAGGATGTCTGACAGAGTGGACAGAAAGACAGGATGTCTGACAGAGAGGACAGGATGTCTGACAGAGTGGACAAAAAGACAGACTGTCTGACTGAGATGAGAGAAAGACAGAATGTCTGACAGAGGACAGAAAGACATGATGTCTGACAGAGAGGAGAGAAAGACAGGATGTCTGACAGAGTGGATAGAAATACAGGATGTCTGACAGAGTGGAGAGAAAGACAGGATGTCTGACAGAGAGGACAGAAAGACTGGATGTCTGACAGAGAGGACAGAAAGACAGGGTTTCTGAAAGAGGGAAGAGAAAGACAGGATGTCTGACAGAGAGGCGAGAAAGACTGGATGTCTGACAGAGAGGACAGAAAGACAGGGTTTCTGAAAGAGGGAAGAGAAAGACAGGATGTCTGACAGAGAGGCGAGAAAGACAGGATGTTTGACAGAGTGTGAGAAAGACAGGATGTCTGACAGAGAGGACAGAAAGACAGGATGTCTGACAGAGAGGACAGAAAGACAGGGTTTCTGACAGAGAGGAGAGAAAGACAGGATGTCTGACAGAGACGAGAGAAAGACAGGATGTCTGACAGAGAGGGGAGAAAGACGGGATGTCTGACAGAGAGGAGAGAAAGACAGGATGTCTGACAGAGAGGACAGAAAGACAGGATGTCTGGCAGAGAGGACAGAAAGACAGGATGTCTGACAGAGAGGACAGAAAGACAGGGTGTCTGACAGAGAGGAGAGAAAGACAGGATGTCTGACAGAGAGGAGAGAAAGTCAGCGTGTGAGGCAGAAAGGAGAAAATAGCAGTCAGACTGTCATTTGGTGTTAGGATGTTTAGGATAGAGCTCCTCTATCTATTCTCTAGATGTGACCCTGTGGAGGAGAGAGCGCCTCTATCTATTCTCTAGATGTGACCCTGTCTGAGGAGAGAGCGCCTCTATCTATTCTCTAGATGTGACCCTGTGGAAAGACAGCGCCTCTATCTATTCTCTAGATGTGACCCTGTGGAAGATAGAGCTCCTCTATCTATTCTGACAGAGAAGATGTGACCCTGTGGAGGAGAGAGCTCCTCTATCTATTCTCTAGATGTGACCCTGTGGAGGATAGAGCTCCTCTATCTATTCTCTAGATGTGACCCTGTGGAGGAGAGAGCTCCTCTATCTATTCTCTAGATGTGACCCTGTGGAGGAGAGAGCGCCTCTATCTATTCTCTAGATGTGACCCTGACAGGAGGAGAGAAAGCGCCTCTATCTATTCTCTAGATGTGACCCTGTGGAGGAGAGCTCCTCTATCTATTCTCTAGATGTGACCCTGTGGAGAGAAGAGCTCCTCTATCTATTCTCTAGATGTGACCCTGTGGAGGAGAGAGCGCCTCTATCTATTCTCTAGATGTGACCCTGTGGAGGAGAGCTCCTCTATCTATTCTCTAGATGTGACCCTGTGGAGAGAAGCGATGTCTATCTATTCTCTAGATGTGACCCTGTGGAGGAGAAAGCTCCTCTATCTATTCTCTAGATGTGACCCTGTGGAGGAGAGAGCTCCTCTATCTATTCTCTAGATGTGACCCTGTGGAGGAGAGATGCTCCTCTATCTATTCTCTAGATGTGACCCTGTGGAGGAGAGAGCTCCTCTATCTATTCTCTAGATGTGACCCTGTGGAGGATAGAGCTCCTCTATCTATTCTCTAGATGTGACCCTGTGGAGGAGAGAGCTCCTCTATCTATTCTCTAGATGTGACCCTGTGGAGGATAGAGCTCCTCTATCTATTCTCTAGATGTGACCCTGTGGAGGAGAGAGCTCCTCTATCTATTCTCTAGATGTGACCCTGTGGAGGAGAGAGCTCCTCTATCTATTCTCTAGATGTGACCCTGTGGAGGAGAGAGCTCCTCTATCTATTCTCTAGATGTGACCCTGTGGAGGATAGAGCTCCTCTATCTATTCTCTAGATGTGACCCTGTGGAGGAGAGAGCTCCTCTATCTATTCTCTAGATGTGACCCTGTGGAGGATAGAGCTCCTCTATCTATTCTCTAGATGTGACCCTGTGGAGGAGAGAGCTCCTCTATCTATTCTCTAGATGTGACCCTGTGGAGGAGAGAGCTCCTCTATCTATTCTCTAGATGTGACCCTGTGGAGGAGAGAGCGCCTCTATCTATTCTCTAGATGTGACCCTGTGGAGGAGAGAGCTCCTCTATCTATTCTCTAGATGTGACCCTGTGGAGGAGAGAGCGCCTCTATCTATTCTCTAGATGTGACCCTGTGGAGGAGAGAGCTCCTCTATCTATTCTCTAGATGTGACCCTGTGGAGGAGAGAGCTCCTCTATCTATTCTCTAGATGTGACCCTGTGGAGGAGAGAGCTCCTCTATCTATTCTCTAGATGTGACCCTGTGGAGGAGAGAGCGCCTCTATCTATTCTCTAGATGTGACCCTGTGGAGGAGAGAGCTCCTCTATCTATTCTCTAGATGTGACCCTGTGGAGGAGAGAGCTCCTCTATCTATTCTCACACCATACGTTACTACATTACTACATTAATACATTACACCATGCATTACTACATTACACCATACATTACTACATTACACCAAACATTACTACATTACACCATACATTACTACATTACACTCATACATTACCACATTATACCAAACATTACTACATTACACTCATACTTTACCACATTACACCAAACATTACTACATTACACCATACATTACTACATTACACCAACCATTACTACATTACACCATACATTACTACATTACACTCATACATTACCACATTATACCAAACATTACTACATTACACTCATACTTTACCACATTACACCAAACATTACTACATTACACCATACATTACTACATTACACCAACCATTACTACATTACACCATACATTACTACATTACACTCATACATTACCATATTACACCAAACATTACTACATTACACTCATACATTACTACATTGCCACATTACACCATACATTACTACATTACTACATTACATCTCATCACACTTCATCTACAAACCCCAAGTCTACACACACACACACACACACACATGCACGTTGTGTGTGCATAGACAGTACAGTCCTGCACTTGCCCACACACACTTAATGCCACTTTTGTGTAGGTTCATGCATTCGGGTGACATTTCGTGTAGAGTGAGAATGCCACTTGGTGTGCCCTGACATGCCCATTCCAACAAGCTCTCACAGTCTAATGTCAGAATTAGACATTCATCCATATTTCTCAAATGTCACATTTCTAAGTTGTTCCAAACGTCACATTTTGATGTGTTTGGTTACTTCTCTTCGTCGGTTTCCACGTCATCTCCCGACAACCTCAGACACAAATACTGACTTGTATCACGGGTGACCTGCCTGGCCCATTCACCCTGTCACATGGCATTCACACTGATGCAAGTCCACGATTGGCTGGCTGGTGAAAGTCATAATGAACCAGCAGCCAGTGCCATATCAGAGCATGACGGATTGATGAGCCTAATGTGCAGTGGGATTTTAACTTGGGAGATGACATGTTTCATTGCTTTAATAGACCATCGAGGATTTGCTGCTAAATCTTAGCCTCAGTCTCATGATTTATCACGCTCTGTGATGTGAATTTCTGTGTAATTTCAATGTCCTGGTTTCATTGTGATAGAAAGGTGTGACAGTCTGCTCTTGTCTTTCCCCCCGTGCTGTTTAACATAGTGATTGGTGTTGAGACACTCTGTGATACTACGTTAATGAGAAAACCACTAAACCACTGTAGATGCGTATTGAGATGCACTGTATCTAGACGTGCACTGCAAGGCTGCAAAGGCCTATTTAACACAGAAGTTCATTTTAGAAGCATGTGTGTGTGTGTGTGTGTGTGTGTGTGTTGCCCTAATCCCCTTCTCCTGGTCTAATATCATGGTTGTGTGGTTCCCTGCCTGTCTGACAGCCAGAATGGCTTGTTTATAGCCAGATTAATTGTTTTTATGGCTGTGTTCTCCCTGTGATCGGCGCTGGGGGTTTTTAATGAACACTCGCGGCCCTGCTTTTTAGAGTGTGCGGTCACGGTCGCTAGCGGCAGCTGGCCCTGCCGCTAGTGGCCGAGGCTAGCGGTTTTAGCTGAGGGCCGTAACTGGACCGTGAATTTAATCATCTCCACAGGGGGAGGGGGGGGGGGCTACGCAAAGTGTTACAGAAGAGTTATGGAAGCGTAATATATTAGTGGGTTTCCATTAAAAGCAACTCTCCTTGTTAGGGAGGAGGGACAAAGAGAGGAAAATGGACAAGAGAGAAGAGAGAAGGAAGACAAATGACAGGAAGAGAGGGATTGCTGATAACACAAAAAAGAAGGAAATGGAAGTGGGAACTAGGCTTCAAGCTTTATCGCCTTGAAAACAGTTTCTCCTCTAATCAACACCCTCCCCCCTCTCTCTGTCTCTCTCTCTCTCTCCTTCCTTGGTCGGTCTCTAAGTATACATCACTGATTCCCATTTTCCCTGTCCCCCGTCTCTGTCATTTATCAGGGCTGGAGGGTTCTCTCTTCAAATGGCTTTCTACTTCATTACGCCTACAGCAGGGACATACCAGACCACCAGCCCTACCTCACTGCCAGATAGCTGTGTGTGTGTGTGTGTGTGTGTGTGTGTGTGTGTGTGTGTGTGTGTGTGTGTGTGTGTGTGTGTGTGTGTGTGTGTGTGTGTGTGTGTGTGTGTGTGTGTGCGCGCGCGATGGTTTACTGAGCCCCAGGCCTAAGTTAACACACGTCAACTCCTAATGATCTCCACACTCCACTATGACGTGAACCTGCCACCGTCCTGTTTAACTACACTCCATAGGAATGACAATATGGCCTTATTAACTAGCTAACAAAGCAACTCTCGTCTCCAGTTGGCTGTAAAGTTCAATACAGATACTTAATGGCTGTATATATTTATAGTTAGGCTCTGGTCTCATAGCTGTGGAATCGTTAACACTCTATTGTTATGCTGCAGACACAAACACCACAGGTTGTATTGAAGACGGCTGTAAAACAGGTTTGCACGCGCACACACACACACACACACACACACACACACACACACACACACACACACACACACACACACACACACACACACACACACACACACACACACACACACACACACACACACACATACACCCACCATGCGGCTGTACATGTATAAGGGCTTCTTAAGACATGTTAATGGCTGGTTTTATAGCTGATATTATTGCACACTAGAGGGGGTTAAAACACATGAATTACTCCAGGACAGGCTGTAGAATAGAGGGTGCTGTGCCATAGACTATAATATACTGTAGTAGAAGGGCTCCTTCTCTATTCTCTCTGGAGACAGTAACCTTCTAGAGAAGGACTTGCACTGTTAGCGGTTTCAACAAAACTCCTTTAGAACGTCAGACCTTCCTTTATGTCCTGATTTTAAAATGCCTCCTTAATTTACATCTTCTCCCAGGTTGAGGCTCGTTATCAGGCTGTAGGAAACAGGTTGGTATAGGGGCTGCTGGATTCAATGCTCCACCTCTTCCCTGGAAGCTCAATTGACAGGTTTATATGATCTCAGCAAAGTAACACAGCTCTCTCTCTCATTAGACTATGCCAGTGTTGGCTTTCAGCCTGCTGCATCTAACTGGCACGACACAGATGCTCACTCTGTCGCCTGGGCAACAAGGGACCTCTGGATTGTGTGTGTCAGGGGTCTGATGGAGAGCAGAGCGGGCATATGCCAGCCTGTAGGGAACAACAGCTGTGGAGAGGAGAGTAAGGTACCAGGGGGAACAGGGGGAGAGATGCCAGGTCACTGATGTCTGCTGGGGTTAGTTAGGAATGGCCTCCCTGCGGGACTGTGGAGTCAACTATTCACACTCTCTTTATAATACCATTATATATCCATTACCAACCTCTGACCTCCACAATCTCTAATGTTACTTTAACATTGTCTAGTGTTACCCTGCCCTATAAAGTGTGTATCCTTCATACTAAATGTGGGGATTACGCCTGCTCCATTTCCTTCCTATCAGTATGCAGGTCTTCCTCTCTCTGTCTCCTCTCCTTTCCACCATTACACTGGCTGTCATTAGCCTAGCCCACAGAGCGGAGATTGTGTGTGTGTGTGCGTGTGTGTGTGTGTGTGTGTGTGAGAGAGAGAGCTCAGTCGGCCAACCTGCTCCATAGCAGGGTCATTCAGGGACAGACAGCCCAGACACACAACCTCGTCCTGCTCCACGCACGCACACACTCACACACACACACACACACACACACACACACACACACACACACACACACACACACACACACATGCCCCCGTCAGTGTGCTGCCAGGCTGTGTCCCTGTGGTAGAGGAGAGTGATGGCCGATGTGACAGAGATGGCAGAGATTGCGCCGGCTTGCTCTGCAGCCTAGGGGCCCCTTAGGGAGGAATGACTGGTAGAGGCTGCTTCAGGGCTGGTGTGTGTGTGTGTGTGTGTGTGTGTGTGTGTGTGTGTGTGTGTGTGTGTGTGTGTGTGTGTGTGTGTGTGTGTGTGTGTGTGTGTGTGTGTGTGTGTGTGTGTGTGTGTGTGTGTGTGTGTGTGTGGGTGGGTGTGCGTGGGTGGGTGGGTGGGTGGGTGTGTGTGTGCGTGTGTGTGTGGGTGGGTGGGTGGGTGGGTGGGTGGGTGGGTGGGTGTGCGTGGGTGGGTGGGTGTGTGTGTGGGTGGGTGGGTGGGTGGGTGGGTGTGTGTGAGAGAGAGGTTGCATCAATGTGTGTGTTGGAGTTGAATGGGATGGCAGATGGTCTGCTGAATATTGTTTAAACCTGTGTGTAACGTTTCAGGACACGACAGGTTTTGGCTCGGAGGTGATTCAGCCTGCTCACTTTATCTGTCTCAGTGTCTGTCTATCTGTGCAGCTGTCACTGTCTTGCCGTTGTGTGTGTGTGTTTACCCAGTGTTTACTGTGGGCCTGAGCGTCCGTGTGGTTCCCTGGTGGCTGGATGCTGGAGTTAGTTGAGTTCATTAGGAAAGCAAACACTGCCGATTAAGGTGCGGTTTTCCGCTTCGGGGCCGGTAGATGGACGAGCTGGGATCTGCTGCCAACATACGTCAAGAAGCTCATCAAGTATTAAAGAGAGAGACGAGATGGGAGGGAGGGATATGGGAGGAAGACAAGGAGAGGGGGTAGAAACAATGTGAAAGAGGGGCAGAAGGATTGAAAGATTGAGACAGGATGGGGAAAAGAAGAGAGATGGATAAAGGAGATAAGGTCAGGCTTGGTAGAGGAGTAGAGAGAAAGTGAGAGTGTCTTTTCATCCCAGTGCAATGAGTTGAATGGTTTCTGTCTGTCTGTTTGCTGGTTCATTTCAGAGACCTCTGTCTCATCAGAACTTAGCACACACTCTTTCTTCTTCCCCTTCTTGCCTTTCCAATCTCTATTCCTCTCTCTTCTCACTCTCCTCTTGACCTCCCTCTTACCTATTTTGCTCAATTTCCTTCCTTCGTTCCTTACTTGCTTCCTTCTTCCTTGCCAGAGAATGGAGGGGAGAGTTTAGGAGTGAATGAAAGTAGTGTTATGTGGGGGGAG
>NC_088220.1:58179482-58181982 GCF_036934945.1 Oncorhynchus masou masou
TGTGATGGTATGGGACAGAGGAACATACTGTGTCATAGATACTCTGTGAAGGTACGGGACAGAGGAACATCTATGTCATAGATACTCTGTGATGGTATGGAACATAGGAACATCTATGTCATAGATACTCTGTGGTGGTACGGGACAGAGGAACATACTGTGTCATAGATACTCTGTGTGGTACGGACCAGAGGAACATACTGTGTCATAGATACTCTGTGATGGTACGGGACAGAGGAACATACTGTGTCATAGATACTCTGTGATGGTACGGGACAGAGGAACATACTGTGTCATAGATACTCTGTGATGGTACGGGAAAGAGGAACATACTGTGTCATAGATACTCTGTGATGGTACGGGACAGAGGAACATACTGTGTCATAGATACTCTGTGATGGTACGGGACAGAGGAACATACTGTGTCATAGATACTCTGTGTGGTACGGAACAGAGGAACATACTGTGTCATAGATACTCTGTGTGGTACGGAACAGAGGAACATACTGTGTCATAGATACTCTGTGTGGTACGGGACAGAGGAACATCTATGTCATAGATACTCTGTGATGGTACGGAACATAGGAACATCTATGTCATAGATACTCTGTGATGGTACGGGACAGAGGAACATACTGTGTCATAGATACTCTGTGTGGTACGGACCAGAGGAACATACTGTGTCATAGATACTCTGTGATGGTACGGGACAGAGGAACATACTGTGTCATAGATACTCTGTGATGGTACGGGACAGAGGAACATACTGTGATGCAGGAGATTATGGATGCTATGATAGGATTTTAAAACACTTTGTAGGCACAAAACAGTTACATGCAAATAGATAGAAATCAACCACTTTCATCTCATAAAATGAAAAGGATTACCGACACCTCTCCTGCTCCACCTCCCACCCACTCTGTTCCTCGCTGTGGACCCCTGGATGCTCTAGAGACCAAGCTCCAATTCTCCTTGTCATTTAATTAGTCTGATCACTTATGCAGGGGCATGTCAGCGCTTATTACAGGGAATTATTAAAGCCAGAGGAGAGGGGGATTTAAAGCAACATTTTATTCTCCCCTCCTCAGCATTGAGACGTCAGTGGAATTGATCCATCACAGTGTAAACTTCAGGAAACCAGGTTTCTGGCTAAACACCCATCCTCAGCAGTGGGAATTGGCCAGTGGTATCTAATCCATCATTTGTGAGACTGGAGAACCTTTTCTGTTATGTGGTGTCATGAATGATAAACACTCAAGTTGACTTCCTGGAGGATCCATTTACCCCCCTCACCCCACGCCAACCCCCTGTCTCCTCTGACTGCTCCATGCTGCCTCTGGGTCTTTGTCCTTCTCTCTGTTTCTGGGCCAAACACAGCTGAATGCTGACTGGCAAAATCAGCAGAGAACTTCCACAGTTAACTTTACTAACTTCACATAGAAACTTCACATCTAACCTCTCCAAGATACTGCCTTTACTACCCCCCACAGGGGTACCAGTGCTGAGCAGAGGAGATCGCACTCAACAAACACATACTCACTCACTCACTCACTCAACACACACACTCACTCACTCACACACTCACTCACTCACTCAACACACGCACACAAAAGTTAGAGAAGATGAAGGAGATGAGAAAAATAGGGTTTATTTTCTGTACAGTATGTCTGTCTGAGAGATTGTTGTTGTTGTTGTAATCCCTTTCCATTTACGTCTCTTCTCTCTCTCTCTCTCTCTCTCTCTCTCTCTCTCTCTCTCTCTCTCTCTCTCTTTCTCTCTCTCCTCTCTCTCTCTCTCTCTCTCTCTCTCTCTCTCTCTCTCTCTCTCTCTCTCTCTCTCTCTCTCCTTCTCTCTCTCTCTCCTCTCTCTTTCACTCTCTCATAGGATGAACTGACGAGCCTCCAGACTGGCTTAAAGCATGTCAATGATGAAAGCATTCAGCTGCAGAGGTACTGTAGGTTGGCACACATACACACATGTGGACTGTAAAACTCAATTTCCCAGCAGTGAGGACCAGGGCATCTCTGTGTAATTACTGATAACTCCGACACTGGCACTGGAAAGATGAGAACTCAGCTCTGTGTACTTGTAGTTATTACACTTTATCACCCCCCCTCTCTCTATTTCTTTCCTCCTCCCTACACTTCTCTATCTCCCTCTCAGTCACCAGCTGACTACAGACCTTGAGAACAACTTCAACATGCCCCCACTGGAGACCAAAGTGTTGATGTGAGTTGTGTGTGTGCGTGAGCGTGTGTGTGAACGTGTGTGTGAACGTGTGTGTTTCACTCTTGGCTATGTGTGTATGTTTCTTAGTATCCAGCGTGCCTGGCGTGACTTCCTCCAGAGACAGGAAGTGATGGAGAAGAGGAGCCCCTCCCCTCCCTCCCTCTCCTCCTTTGACAAGATGAGCACGTCCATCAGCATGACCACTCTATCAGATGGCATCACCCCTGTAAGTCCCACCCCTCTATCTTTGCGCTGAATACCGCTGGTGAAC